>NC_079211.1:21412124-21494624 GCF_029633865.1 Lampris incognitus | reverse complement strand
TGTGGTGCCGTGACTGTTTTGCAGCCAGCTGAGATAACATCTCGGCATGCATAATGCAGCAGTTTCTGATTATGAGCCACTTTTCTTTATCACAGCTCATCTGACCTGCTCCAGCCTCTCCCGACCCCTTCCATCAACAGGTACTGGGAGGAGAATACAAATTCCACTTTGTATGTTGCATCCTCTGCTCATTGCAGCGACACTGTCATGATGCTGTCAGACATGATAGTTACCACAATTGCCTCACCTTGTAGCGTGTCATAATGAAGTATCAGCCACCTCTTGGCGTGGCGGTCTATTCCGTTGCCTACGAACACGGGGATCGCCGGTTCGAATCCCCGTGTTACCTCCGGCTTGGTCGGGTGTCCCTACAGACACAATTGGCTGTGTCTGCGGGTGGGAAGCCGGATGTAGGTATGTGTCCTTGTCGCTGCACTAGCGCCTCCTCTGGTCGGTCGGGGCGCCTTTTCGGGGGGAGGGGGAACTGGGGGGAATAGCGTGATCCTCCCACGCACTGCTTCCCCCTGGTGAAACTCCTCACTGTCAGGTGAAAAGAAGCGGCTGGGGACTCCACATGTATCAGAGGAGACATGTAGTCTGCAGCCCTCCCCGAATTGGCAGAGGGGGTGGAGCAGCGACCGGGATGGCTTTGAAGAATGGGGTAATTGGCCGGGTACAACTGGGGAGAAAAAGGGGGCAATAAAAAAAAACCCAAAACAAACAAAAGTGTCATCCACCATTGTAACTGGTGCACTAGCTATGAAAACCACAGCTATGTGGGATTATGTTAATTTTATCTTCCCCTTAGCTCCACAGAGCTCCTGTCAAAGACCCATCTTGCAGAGGAAGAGCCAAGTCCAGACACCAGGTAAGTCTAATAATTGAGGAAATATCTCTGACACTGAGCTCAATGCACATTTACCAGCGCCGCCATAATCCAGTGTGATCTCGGTTCTCGAGACAGCGGCACAAACTCTCTGTAGATGACTGTGGGTTTTTTCAAAGTGACCCAAAATAAAAGTCCGATGTTTGACGCATGCTTTTGACAGCTTGAGTCATGATGCGTTGGAAGCACTTGCAGAGGACGTCATCCCCATCAAGACCGACGCCACGAGGTATTAATCTGAGTCTGGTGTATTGTTCTTTCATGCACATGATGTAAGTGAGAGACACCTTTTCTGTGATACTGGGTCTCAAAACTCTTTATTGTCAGTGTGTAAGCCATACAGGGATTGATGTTGGTTCACTGTTAAATAACATGGCATGTGAAAATGTGGGAAAATGGGAAAACCTGATTCTACTTCTGCACTGTTCCCTCCAATATCCCTCTTTAGCCTCAGTACTAACAGACGAGCTTGGACACACACGTGGGATACCGGCAAACCCGAATACACCACTGCAGAAGAGAGGTGATGAACTACTTCGATTTACTATTACACCCCACGCACCATCCAGTGCACCACACTTCATTCATCCTCATCCATCCATCCATCCATCCATCCATCCATCCATCCATCCATCCATCCATCCATCCATCCATCCATGTCCATTCTGCACTAAAAGCCTTTCACTGTATGCCTGTCTCAGGCAGGAGGATGAACCTGCAGGCTGGGCTGAGGATCAGCACACACCGGTCATGTTTGAAAGAAAGTAAGTCACCGCTATATTAAAAGCTCTGGGTGCATATCTGCCCCCTTTATTCTCATTCCCTTTTTACTACAGTGACTGGACTTTTATAACACAAACACTCAACTCACTGAGCCAGAAGACATTGTGCACTGATGCTGCTGAAAATAGGTCAGATATACAGTATAACCATTAACCCCCCCCACACACACACAACCCCATACACACATATAACACACACACATGCTGATAACACATGCAGATAACACACTGATAACACACACCTTCTGGTTATTTACAGTGCAGTGTTGTTTTTTTCCTCTTGCTGTACAGTGATTTAGATGGCACATGTTTGTTTGTGCTCAAGGTCTGCAGGGAGTGATTCCCCATGGGACAGATGGACATCGCCCACAGTTTACACCACCGCCACCACTACAGAAGAAGAAGGGGAAAGGTACTGCCCGATAGCTGTACTCATTATGTAGAGATAAAAGCACATTCATTTACATACATTAAGAGTTTAGCGAAGCGGCGGTAATGATACCCGGCAATTCTGTGTGTCTAAAAAGCAGTTGAAAGCAACCTGCAAAAAAAAACAAAAACAAACAAAAAACAGAGTTTGATATTTTATGGTGACTATGGCCAAGTATAATTAATTATCTGCCTCTGAACTTGATGTCCTTTTTTTGGGGGGCGAACTCACTTCCACAGCTGTAGTGGCTAATGTAATAATGCTGGAATATTCTTTGCATTGTAGCCCTGAAGATGCGGAGACACAGAGAGTCTCGACTGTCACCCCCCATCAGTTTGGGGGGAAATTTTGCATGATCTTTAACTGACATTCTATACCACTGATAGGTCTCAAGTGTAATATACAGCTGGGATGGGACCTGTGAAGCTGTAGGTAATGGTTACCGTTGATTGGACAGAGGGAGGGCTTAAGACGAGACAGTGCTGCAGTGCACTGGAAACAGACCCCCACCGTGGTCGATAAAAGTGGAGAGACCAAATCGGTTTCTGTTACTAAACTCTGTAGAAGAGTGAATTTAGAGAGATCAGGAGGAGATCAGGTCGATATACTAATATAAAGTGCAGCCACATAGTTCACTGGACTGAGTCCAACGTATTGACTGCTGCAGGCTATTGTGAAAGTGGAATAAAAGTTTCTGTACTTCCCAGGAAGATGTATAGTGACCTACAGCCTGCCATGCATCGGTGAATTTGTGATCTTCCTAACGCCAAACACAGTGCAATGATACAGCAGACTCTGTCCTTAATCATTTTCTACTATTAATTTCTTTGCATTTGTGCTTTTGGCAAGAGCCCCCCCATTTACCGTCTCTGCCTCCACCTAAATTCAGTACCATCTCTCTCTTTTACACTACGCAGGCCTACTTTGCATTATTTGGGGTTTGAAATATGATCAATGATACAGTGATGAACAGACAATGAATGCAAAAACATTTTTTAGATTACTTTTTACCTTTTTTTTAATTATGCAGTGATAGTGAAGGCAAACAGGAAATGGGGGAGAGAGAGGGGGTATGACATGCAACCAATGTCGCTGGCTGGATTAAAACCGGCGACATTGCAACCATGTGGTATGCACGGCTACGGCGGGGGGGGGTGCCCCATGAATGCACATTTTATGTATTGTTTTTACACTGCATAGAAGCTGATTTAGAGGAGGACCTTAGCACAACTTGAACCCTATCTTCAAACTGATGTGTCCTGGTCGCTGCACTAGCGCCTCCTCTGGTCGGTCGGGGCACCTGTTCAGGGGGGAGAGGGAACTGGGGGGAATAGCGTGATCCTCCCATGCGCTACGTCCCCCTGGTGAAACTCCTCACTGACCGGTGAAAAGAAGCGGCTGGTGACTCCACATGTATCGGAGGAGGCATGTGGTAGTCTGCAGCCCTCCCCGGATCGGCAAGAGGGGGTGGAGCAGCGAGCGTGAGGTAATTGGTCGGATACAATTGGGGAGAAAAGGGGGGGGGGAGCATTATCAACCGTTGTAACTGGCGCACTAGCTACGAAAACCACAGCTGTAGGTAAACGATCGGTATACCCTAGACGATCCATATAGCCCGGAAGTCGGAAGTTGTTACGAAGCAATTCTATTGGTCAGTTGGTTAAAGGGTGCTTCCAGCCTACTTTGAATGGTTGTTGCCTGTGTTTAAACAGTCACGTTGGCGGCAAAGTAGTAGTAGTAGTAGTAGTAGTAGTAGTAGTAGTAGTAGTAGTAGCCAACGGCTCATTAACCGTAACCCTAACCCTAACCAATCATTATAACACTTGTGGGAATAACACTTCCGGGGTGTATGGATCGTAGGGTATACCGATTGTCTACCTACAACAGCTATGTGGGATTATGTTAATTTTATCCTCCCCTTACCCAACCCCCCCCCCCAAAAAAAGTATATGCAGTGGATATAAAATCTGCACATCCTTGTTAAAATGGCAGGTTTTTGTGATGTAAAAAAATGAAACAAAGATAAATCATGTCAGATAAATCATGTTTTAAACTGCAACCTATAACCTATTTCCCCCTTTTAGGGGGAAAAAGAAAAATACAAAACATGCAAAAACCTGGTTGTATAAGTGTGCACATAATTTTATAATTGGGGGTGTGGCTGTGTTCACCCAATCACATTCAAATTCATGTAAAATAGTAGATAGTATACACCTGCCATCAATTAAAGTAAGTGTGATTAACCCCATATAAAGTTAAGCTGCTCCTGTAGGATTTTCCTGACATCTTCTTGGTTGCATCCATCTGCAAAAGCCATGGTCCACAAAGAGCTCACAAAGCATGAACAGGATCTCATTGTAGAAAGGTATCGATCAGGAGAGGGGTAAAAAAGAAATTCCAAGGCATTAGATATACCATGGGACACAGTGAAGACAATCATAAACAAATGGAGAAAATAGGACACAAGAGTGACATTACCAGCAACAGGACATCTCTCCAAAATGGATGAGAAAACCGGTCAGGGAGGCTGCCAAGAGCCCTACAGCAACAAACATTAAAGGAGCTGCAGGAATTTCTGGCAAAACCTGGTTGCTCCCTACATGTGACCACAATCTCCTCTATTCTTCATGTCTGGACTATGGGGTAGGTGACAAGACGGAAGCCTTTTCACATAAACCCCCCCCCCAAAAAAACCCAAGCCCCACTAAATTTTGCAGAAGGATACATCCAGCCTCCCAAAACCATGTGGAAAAATGTGTTATGGTCTGATGAGACCAAGATTGAACTTTAAGTTTGGTGCAAAATCAACACATCACCAAAAGAAACAAAAGAACAGCAGACCCATGGTGAAGCATTATGCTTTAGGGCTGCTTTTCTTCCGCCTGAACTGAGGCTTTAGTCAAGGTGGAGGGAATCATGAATAGCTCCACATACCAGTCGATTTTGGTGCAAAACCTTCAGGCATCTAATAGAAAGATGAAGAGGCATTTCACCTTTCAGCATGACAACGACCCGAAGCATAAATCAACAAAGGAATGGCTTCACCGTGAGAAGATCAACGTTTTGTAACGGCCCAGCCAGAGACCTGACCTGAATCCAATAGAAAATCTGTGGGGTGCCCTTAAGAGGGCTGTGCACAGGAGATGCCCTTGCAATTTGACAGATCTAGAAGGTTTTTGCAAGGAAGAGTGGGAAAATATTAGTCAAGATGTGCCAAGCTGATAGATTCTTACCCAAAAAGACTGAGTGCTGTAGTAAAATCAGAAGGTGCTTCAACAAAGTATTAGTTTAGGGGTGTGCACACTTATGCAACCAGGTTACTGCCAGTTTTCATTTTCCATAAAATAAGGTTGCAATTTTTATCTTATTTTCTTTTACATATCACAAAAACCTGCCATTTTAACAGGGGTGTGTAGACTTTTCATATCCACTGCATGTAGGTTATCTGAACCAGTGTTCCTGTATTACCACCTCCTGCTGTTGAACTCGTTCACCTCTGTTGTTATAATGGCACCGTTTTAGTGCGAGGTGGGCCTAATGATAGACTCAGGCCAAAGCCTCGTGGGATGGCAGCTGTCTCCGCTTAGTACACTAGTCTGGATGTAAGGTTACCTGCAACATCTGTATGTTAGATTCTGAATCAGCTCCGCCAATGAGCTCAAATGACATGACTGCCATTATCTTCAATATGCCCTCATTTACTTTTTTCTCTATTAGTGCAGTGATTTCCCAGACGTCAAGTTAATGTGTTTTAGAAATGGCCTTTTGAAGCCAAAATCGCAACCTGTTTGTGCTATTAACATTCACGTGCTTATCTCATGCTATTAAGTGATGGGTGGAAGGTTATTATCTCAGTCTACATTTGACAAATGTTAGAGATCTTTACTCTCCAATCAAACCGGTGTCAACGTTTGACAGGTGACACTAATGGACTGTGCTCTCTTATCTCCAGTTATGATGGAGTTGTTCCCAAGACCTCTGACAGAGAGGATGACCAGCGCGCCGAAATGCCAGAACTCGAGTCCAAAAAGTGGGTGCAATGTAGCGTACTGAGTAAAGACTGTATGTTTATATATATATATGTGTGTGTGTGTGTCTGTGTGTGTATGTTTATATATATGTGTGTGTGTGTGTGTGTGTGTGTGTGTGTGTGTGTGTGTGTGTGTGTGTGTACGTGGCACAGAAACGACACAACAGCCGTTGTCGCCTCACAGCAAGAAGGTCCTGGGTTTGAACCCCGGGGTTGTCCAACCTTGGGTGTCATCCCAGGTTGTCCTCTGTGTGGAGGTTGTATGTTCTCCTCGTGTCTGCGGTGGGTTTTCTGCGGGTGCTCCGGTTTCCCCCACCATCAAAAAAAAAAAAAGAGACATGCATGTTAGGGGTAATACTCTTGTCTGTGCCCCTGACTGAGGCATGGCAAGGCGAACTGGAGTTGTTCCCCAGGTGCTGCACGGCAGCTGCCCGCTGCTCCTAGTTACACAGCTAGGATGGGTTAAATGCAGAGAAAGGATTTCCCCATGGAGATTAATAAAGTAGTAAAAAAAACATTTTTTCTACTTCCTTTCTTACTTGTTTGTCCACCGCTTGTCTGTCCAAGGGGGTTTGTGTGTGTAAAGGAGTATGTCAATGCATCAGAGCTGTCCTTGCATAATGCCAGTGACGACAGCAGAGGGTAAGACCAAAACATTATTTATCCATTCAAAGCACAATAATAATACTGATAAATGCTGCTTCGGCAAAGTCTAGGTCAATATATTCAATCACGCACCATGTAGAGCCATGGAGCTGGAATTTAAACCTGCATACACATGGCACAATGATAGAGTATCACTAGTGAAGGACATCGGATCGGCTAAGTGTCATCATTGCAAATCACTTGCTGATCTTTTGTTCTTAGTGGATCTGATTATTCGACATCAAGCGCCTCCAGTTATACCTGCAGCAGCCCCTCCACTTACTCCAGGTAATAACACAACTCTTTCAACATGTACAGAAAACAATCTCTAGCCATTAGCCTTGACTGTAGCCCTTTTCCCTCATCCTGCTGCTGTCTTTGGCTCTGAAGCAACTAGGATGTATGTAAGCAATAAGACCCAAACTTCACTGAATCGGCACATTAGGTGGCCAAGTGAAGACATTAGGAGCGTTTACTCTTATCAAATCACCTCACATAAGCCTGCCCAGGTCACAGCTCACACACTTGTGCCAGAACTAAATCTTCAGTCTGTATGTGCAATTGTCTGTATGTGTTTCCCTCAGGGGTTCAATGTCCTCCACCTGCACATACTGTGGAGAGCCAGTGGGCAATGAGGGCAAGATCACAATCGAGCACCTCAATATCAACTGCCATCCTTCCTGCTTCAAGGTAATTTACCTGTCAATGTGACTGCAGTACTGTTCAAAGTTCAACTAGGAATGTATTTGGCCAAAATTATTGGGTTTATTCATACTTGAGCTTATTTTGACCTTGAGATGTAAAATGTGCTCATTCAATTTCCAAATCTTCTTAGGACTCACAATGTAGCCATTTATTTGAATGATTATTATATCTACTTAAATGTTACTCCTTGAAGGAATGACAATCCTTGAGTCCGAAAATACATGTTAAAGCTTGTGCTCAGCTGTTGGTCAAAGTTTAGACAATTATATCTTCATCTTCATTCAAGTTAATATGTAAAAACGTGTGGGCCATATTTCTCACATCTTTCAGATTAAGATCCGGGCTTTAAAGCTACATATGATAAACATTTGAAGATGACGCTGCACTTACAATGTCTGTTCATCACTGTATTATTCTGATGATGTACTTATATTTTAGTGTGGGGTTTGTGGCAAGCCCATGGGAGACCTTCTCTGCAGCATGTTCCTGCATGGTGGGACAGTCCACTGCGAGAGCTGCTATTCCAAAACCTTTGACTGAATATAAGTGCTCTTCTATGGCCTCTTAACCCTTTGTCCCCTTTCCTAGATGTCAATTTTAATTTAGTAAGAGAAACATTGTTTCTCAGAGTTTGGGCAGTATATGTCGTACTTTGACGTTAATCTTTTGCATGGTGTTATCAAAGAGACTGTTACGGTAAATATTGATTGCATAAACATTCTTGTAATATGTTAACCATCAAATACCTGAACCTTACACACTTTACAAATTCTTCTCTTGATGGTGAATGTTGTCTGCCCCCATTAATCTATGAAGGATTTGTTTCGATATGCAGATTATGCAATGAAAGAACTGTGAACAGATTACAAAGCTGGTAGTTGGGCATAATATGGTAGATCCATGATTATCTAGGGAGGAAATGACTGTTTAAAAATGTTATTTACTTTATTTTTCTTGATACAAAAATGTGATGCTTGAAATAAAATGATAAATACAAACATGGTATAAATGTGAATTAGTCTTCTAGCATGTGTACAAGTTTCTCAAGATCTGATGGCTAAGTTTCAGAAAAGCAAAGCAGGATTTCAAAACAATATGCACAGAATGTACTATCTAAGAACAAGATAACAGAAAATCCCCAATTTGGACTAGTTTCAAGCCTTACTGTATAGTATGTGCCACAGAAATATTCTGTTCGAGCTTATCCTGTTAAGACAAACGGAGTAGTGCAAAGTCCCACTGGGAAGTTGTGCTTCATTTTCTCCATCCCACAGCCAGACAATATCTTCACTGCACAAACTTTGTGAGAAACCATCTGCGGTGTAACAGTAAAGAAGCTGCTGCAGTTTAAATGGTGTTCATACACAGGTAGGCAGAGAAGAGGCTCCCTTGGTAGAGGGGACAAATCTTTGGCAACACCAGTTCAGTTAAAAATCTGTCTCCCATTGGAACATGTCTCTTAGGAACAACAGCATTTGCATACAGTTATCAATGCAAGTGCTAGAAAACAGGGAATGATAGCACCTCAGTTAAGGGAAAAAAATACCTTGGAAAAAAACTGGGGAGATGTAAAATTTTGAACATCTTATGCTCATTTTATAAATAGGGGAAATTAACATTAAAATGTCATAGTGGCTGAATACGATATCAAATTTTGAACTGGGTTTCCAAACTTATTTACATTGCTTGGGGGTACGTTCTGGTTTTTGTATGTTAAAAAGTGATAACACTAACTCCTCACAACAGGGGCATTGTTTTATGAAAGGCATAATCATTTGAGATGCCCCCTCAAAAATATAGATTGGTCCCATCCACAATTTGTCTCAAGGCCTGTGTCGCTGTTTTCCTCTGGCTCTACTCACAGCAATGTTCTGGATGTGATGCCATAGCAGTGAAGGGTCCGACTCATTATGTCTTATCAGAGACTCCAAACCTTCTGCTTGGTCGAGGCTCTGCCAGTAATCCTGAGGCCATATTTGCAACCATCTGCAATCAGACATACAGAAAGATTAGACTTCTCACATCTGAAGCTGGTCATATGAGAAAAGAAATTAATCAGAACTACGAGGCGAGGAAAGATGTCTTGAGGGGGAAATATAGACCCAGTATGTAGTATTATTTATTTTTTGGTAGATAATAATCTAAGGCAAATTTACCCATCATCAGAAGGAATCTCTTGGACATCCCCATACCCTGGACTGGGTAAAGGGCATCCCATGTGGGAGTTATTGGCCAACTTAGGTTGAGGGGGTGGGTGCTGCTTAGGAGCTTTCCGGTAGGCCCTTTCAGCTGCCAGTCGAGCATTCTCCTGGTCACAGACGAAGCACTCAAATCCATTGAGGTAGTTGGGCTTGCTCATGTCATTAACCCCCCACTCGCGGGTCTCTAAGCTCTTCAAAAGATGAGTGTTTGTGATGTGGCTGGGATTTTTGAACTCTAGATATCTTGTGTATTCATCATCATTCTCATCCAAGAATTTGAGGTAGTTGGCTAGATCCTTGGGTGATGGAAAATTGTCAGTGATGATGACTGAGTGATCGTTGGGCATCCAGTCTCCTACCACAGCGGAACCTCGGTACACAGGCACACAACCCTGGTGCAAAGGGCGCCACAGTTTCTCTGTCATATAATCTGGACACAGCCCATTTTCCAGTGCCAGGTGGAACTTGTAGCGCGCCACAAAGCTCATAAAGAAAGAATCCTCGCCGGTGGCAGTGGCTGTGTCCTCCAAACGCTCAGGCAGGGGTTTGTTGTTTAAGCATTTACCATAGGAGTCCACCTAGAGAGATTGAGAGATAGAAACAAATTAAAATGGGGGAAATTGTGAGATTGAGGAATGAATGTGATGCAGTCTTCATAGTCAAAGTCTTTTGTGGGGCCCTGATAATGAAACAATCTTAACAAACAACATAATCCCAAATGAAAATTAGAAGGCAAAAAAGCAAGAAACTGTCATGACACTATACCTCTATAAATTTCATGAGTTCCTGGACATATCGGTCTCTGTCTGATGGCACATCACAGTGGGACTGCATGTAGAGCACAGGAGCCAGGCCCTCCCTCCTCCAGTGGTTCTTTTCCTGGAGCGACACAGCTACAGGATGCAGGAGGTAAGTTAGAGAGGGCAGCCATTGCAATGTTAGGGGGTAGTCAGACTCTCTACGAAATGTGGCTGTGTAGTTGAAGAGCCGGATCCCAGGGCCATGGGAGAGGAAGTAGTTATTCATAGGTGACTCCTCATGGAACAGGGCCCAGGTCTGGTGAGGCAGACGGGGTAGCGGTGCTTCGTATGCTCGGAAGTCTGTCCCGTAGAAGATGATGGATGCTGTCCGTTTGTAGAGCTGGACCTTTCAAGATCAAGTTTAGGTTTATTTGCAGAATAAACTGAGGAACTAATTATTGTTATTTTATACATGCATCTTCTCTCTGGGGTTTGGATAATAAACTTTGTGTGGTCGAGTAGTTCTAGTACCTTCCGGTTACTTGTGACTATGCAGGAGGAAGTGGCACAGTTTATGCGTTCTGAGTCGCCAGGAAAATGCGGGAAGAGTCCTGCACTCCACCAGAGCAGAATAGGCAGGTCCTTGTTGCTGCGGGCATCATTGTTGCCGGGTCCGCGGTATGAACTGATGGAGGCAAACTCCATGTCTGACAGAGCGCTCTGGGGCTGGAAGGCGCCTCGGTCACTTGCATCCAGCGATTCCAGGAGAACTGGTGCATCAGGAAATGAGGCATACGAGACCCAAACCCAGCATAGGAGACCCAGCAGGCCCAGGCACACACAGGGCTTCAGTCTGCCCTTCACTGCCATCTGCGTGGGGTAACACGGCACATTACACATCTTACAAATAATTAGGTCTATTCAAAGACAAAGTAGTTTTCTATTCCACTCTGTGGGGCAAATAATCATATCTCAAATCCTCGGGTCTCAGTAACCTAGTTATTAATGCAAGTGTCCTTAATAGTCAATATTTTTGGCAAGTAAAGTTAACTGTCGTTGTTAGTATGTTAGGGCATGCATCAGTATGTGAAAGAAGGCAAACGATGTCCCCCTACCACAGCCGCTGCGATAAGCACATGAAGGTGCGTTTCTCACAATTCTTCACTTAACGATGGCGAAGTATAACATCTTCTACACATTGGGGAAGGTGGTAGTGGCGGTCAGGATACTTTATATTCACGGCAGAAAAACAACAGCTGCGGTCTTCGTCTGAAACGTCAACGCTTGACCATGATCGCCAGTTATATGTTGCTACCACCTGCTGGGCCGGAGTGCAACCAATACCTCTCGATGGTTCCCACCTTCACGCAAACGTTATGTAAATGGTTCAGTCATTGGGCACCTTATTCAGATGCTTCATTTCGTAACTTTAATTCAGAGTTTAATTCAAATAAAATTTCGATGTCACGGTTTTGTTTTCAAATATGTCAAATACAAATTGTTACTATTTCTACGGACTTTAGGACCCGGTGACTGATCCCGGGCGGAGTTCAATCAGTTGCAGTGAACGCACGGCGGTGAGTCGCAGATGCAGGGGGACCGGGCAGGCCGCGAAACATCAATATTTTGGTAAAGGATGAGTACTAACAGAACATTTTTATGACGATATTTGTCTTTCTTGGACATATATCTTTAGTCAATTACATGTCCTTTCTGTCTAGACACAGTTCTATTTTGTTTTGAGTCTCCTCACTTGTCAGCGTGGCTAACGGCTAGCCCGGTCAGCCCAGGATGATAACATCTGACAAATGTATGCGTTGTCGATGTTCTGACGATTTATGCTGCCTTGTCGAAAAATGCTATCGTAAGACGAATCGATAGCAGTCTAACCCCTAACCTCTCTTAACCATGCGCAGAACCGCTGAGTAGCACATCTCGATAGGTAACACACAGCGACAGAACACTGGTAGAGTCGTTAGCTGCTGTCAAACTCTTTTATTGGCTCATGACGGTGATCGGATGTTGATAACTAGATAGCGACGTAGGGCTTGCGTTTAGCACAACTAAATGAAGCGCCTTTCCACCAACGAAGCAGTTTGATCAGACATAGCCTAGCCACGTTTCGTTTGACAGCAAGTTGACGCTTGTCTGGGATCTGCGCAAGCGCAGTGGTTGTTTGCCCGAGTTAAAGCGCCTGATCCTGACTCATCCGTCATGCTGTTGGACTGGACTCCCACGCCCTGTATGTTTTTAATTCATTGTATACAAAAACATATTGTCTTCTATCATTTGGAAGACTGTCGCCAACACTGATGGGCGCTGCTGGCCATTTCAGTGATGCAGGGGTATGTCCCAAGAATCATAACCGTAGTCGATCTAGTACACAGTAATTCTGTAGTCAGGCAGACGTGGCCTATGATCGCCTGGTTTGGCCTGAGCTATAGACCCAAACCGAATCTCCGACTTTTTTTTGTTTTGCGTTTTCTGCGGCCGTTGTTAATTAAAATCTGTTGGATTCTGAGGAATGGATATTTTTGCTTCTTTCAGAGATTTCGTAATATAAAATAATATTTTGGAACATGGCCTCTTAAAATTAGTTAAAATCAAGAAGTACTAAGGCAAACGCCCTTTTCTTTGCTGTTCCAGAAATACAATTGTGTGTGTGTTTGTGCGCACACACATTGTTATGCGTCAGATTACTTTCTGTGTTTTTGTTGTCTTGTACTTTTCTCCAATCAGATTATTTTCTGTCATGTCTCTAGGTGAATATGAAATCTGCCCACAGCAATTGTGATCTGTCTGTACCTTTCAGATGATGGCTCTAACCCAGGGGTGGGCAATGTTGTGGGTTCAGGTTTTTGTTCCAACCAAGCAGTTACACACCTGATCCCACCAATCAACCAGTATAGTCCTTGCTGAGGAACTTGATTAGGAGACACAGGTGTATAAGTGCTTGGTTGGAACAAAGACCTGCACCCACACCGGGCCTTTCTGGATAAGATTGTCCACCCCTGCTCTAACCACTCGTTTATATCCCTCCCTCGCGCACGTTTGTTGTCGAACATCGTTCATCGTTTTCCTCCAGCACCAGAGAAAACATTAGAAAAATAAATTCAAGTGAGGAATGGTTCCTTCTGCGGAGTTCGCTGTGGGCCTATAGTCATAACTTGCCAACCAATGAGCAGTAAAACTGAAAGGGCTCGCGGTCATTCACCCCTGTTGTTGTGTCACTGAAACTAGTCAAGCATGACACATCAAATGTAGACTTTCTCTTGAAACATTCAAGGCTGGCCAGATGTTGAAACCAGACAATCCAAGAATATCTCTTATCTATTTTCTGTCTGGATTTTATCTGCTCTGAATCACCTGCCATACCCAACTGAACCAATTTTTATGGAGTTGTTTCTTTTTTTTTTGTCTTCCTTTTCTAGTTAATATTTTCCATTTCTTTGTAAATAATGGTGAATGTCAATGTTCTTTGAGCCTTCTCTGTGTTTTGTCTCTTGAATAAGGATCATCCTCTCTCTGTTTTTCCCTTGTGTTGGATTGACCCTGTTTAGCCACCTGGCGTGGAAGCCTGGTCCCGGCAGTCAGTAACCCAGCGAGGAGGGTGAGCTGGGTGGGAGTAGGCGTGATGAGTGGGAAGAGCCTGCTGCTGAAGGTGATCCTGTTGGGTGACGGTGGAGTTGGAAAGTCCTCCTTGATGAATCGGTACGTCACGGACCGCTTCGACTCCCAGTCCTTCCACACCATTGGTGTGGAATTCCTCAACCGGGACTTGGAGGTAGACGGGCGCCTTGTCACTCTCCAGATCTGGGATACGGCAGGCCAGGAACGGTTCAAATCTCTGCGCACGCCCTTCTACCGTGGCGCTGACTGCTGCTTGCTCACCTTTGCCGTGGATGACGTGCAGAGCTTCCAGAACCTGTGCTGCTGGAAGAAGGAGTTCATGTACTATTCAGACGTAAAGGACCCTGAGCGGTTCCCCTTTGTGGTGCTTGGGAATAAGGTGGACAAGGAGGAGAGAGAGGTAGGGCAGGACGAGGCACGGGCTTGGTGCGAGGAAAATGGCTGCTGTCCCTACTTTGAGACCAGTGCTAAGGATGACACTAATGTCACAGCCGCATTCGAGGCGGCTGTCAGGGAGGTCCTGGCTGCAGAGGACCAGATTGACCATGCGCTGCTGAGCAGCACAATCGATCTCCACGGAAACCGCAAAAGCCCCCGCTCTTCTTGCTGCTGATTGGTCTTGTGGGAATAAACCCCTTTTTCATGGTCCTGGTTGAGACTAGGGTGTTACATTTTTGAAAGCCAGTGTGGTTATGTCTAAGGTGCATGATGTAGGTATGAGCTACTGTGAACAGTACATCCTAAACATTATGTAGATAGGATGGGTCTTTTCTAGGAAGTGCTGTGTGACAGACCCAGTCTGTATTCGTAAAGCTCAATCCAGCGACGGTACACTGTAACGGGCACATACAGTTTTCCAACTCTTCTCTGCTTTCAGCATTGTTGCACAAGAAATGCTCACTCTTTTCAAGCTTAAGCTTTATCTTCCTGTGCAACATTTTTATCAAATCGCCTTTCTACTGTAGAGCTGGGCGATATATCACTATGATATCGATATCGTGATATGAGACTAGATATCGTTGAGGATTTTGGTTATCCTAAAATGGTGATATAGGCTAGCTTACATTTTGTATTTTCCTGGTCTTAAAGGCTGCGTTACAGTTCAGTAATACAATTTTCTGAACTTATTTGACTGTTTTAACTGACTGAAGTTAACAATGAATGCCTCTTCCTGCTTGGCCATCATTACTCATGATCGTCTCTCAAAATTTTTCTGTATTTAAATAAATTCTGAACGCGCCAATAGTGGAAATGTCTTCACCAAAATATCGTCACATTATCGATATCGAGACATTGTCAAATATTGAAATATTTGCTATTTTTAATATCGCCCAGCCCTAGTCTGTAGTCATTATTTTAATTAGTTGTGTTTTAATGCGGTGGATTTGAGAATATTCTCTACGTCACCCCATCATCTCCCTAAAATTTGCAGGATGCTTGTGGCACTGCAGCATAATCCTTGAACTGTAACTGCCTGTCCGTCTGTAAGTGGATTCTTTTCAGGGTGTCAGAGGGTCTTTGAATACAGCTTTGTTTTATCTCATTGTCAGATCTGTCAACAGGGCTTGGATGGCTAATGGAATCCAATATGCGGACACAAGCAATGGCTGTAAGTGACGCGATTCCCAATCTAATCAGACATCGTGCTTTAGAACTGACAACATCAATATGATGACTAACTTGATGAGGTACCGGGAGGATAACATATTGCTGCACAAAATACAGAAGACGCTTTTTGTCTTCAAAGGGAAGAAAATGGTGAGCTGTAATTTCACCACCAATGAAAGCAATGGGTATGAACTATTGGGGTACTTTTACTTATTTGACCATGGTGTCTATTACCACCAAAACTATCATCCAAGTGCAGTTTGCTGGAGGTGGTGTTGCATTAGGTCACTCACCTTTCACTTGACCTAGGTACGGAAGCCTTTTTTCAGAAGTCAAAATTGTATTAATTCCTGGTTATTTTCCTGTGAAGTTCATTTTCAGTCCTTAGTATTATGTTTTGGCAGGTTTGTTTTGTCTTTTCAGACATTGATTGTGGTCTGATATTTATGTAGGGCTTTCCTGATGAGCAGAAGTAGATGTTAATAATGATGATGACCATTATGGCCGGTTTGTGATCCTGTCGTCCTGCGTGGCTGATTGCATTGTCAGGACTTAACATTCCAGTTGTTGAGCTTTGCCTATATTCTGAAGGTCTCCTCTGCTTTACTGATGTACAGTATTACATGTGTACTGTCAGTTCATATCTACGTTTCAGCTGAATGTGAAATAGCCTGAGTACATAGAAAACAACTTGACCTTTTTTATGTGTGGATTGTGCCTCGCCCCCTCCCTACGAATCTATCCATACATTGTTGTTAGAAAATCTGTTTGATGATTGACTGTGTTCAGGTAAATGGTACATTTTATGATGATGTTTTTACAATAGCTTACTCACCACAGGTACTGTGTGTTTGACCTTTGACCCTGCTTTGTCACTGCTGTAGACCTTAGGTCATTATTGTAATGGATCTGACCGAAGGGCTCAGGAAAATAACATGGCTTATGTTGATGCCTCAGGCAGATTTTGTTTTAATTAACCTTTTTCAGTATTCTTGTACAGCTCCCTTTGAAAGTAAGGAAATGCTAAAGCAAACGCTGGTGTTTTCCTTGAGGCACTTTGATTTGAGGTGGTTATGAGACCAAAGAACAGACAATCCCCTTCTAACTCGTATTAGGTATTCAGCACATTTTTTTTTCATCTTTTTGGATTCATTTAGAGGAATGGCCATCTTTGTGTTTGTTTTCCCTCGTTAAGATTTGCTTACATTACCTGTTTCCCATTTCTCAGGTGTTTTTTATTTTGCGTTGCAGAGATTGTCCATCCTTACTTAAAGTCCACGTGGTTGTCTTTGGAGAAGTGCCTGTGTAAAGACGACGAGAGAAAAGACTAAGGCAGAGGAACATACAGTCCGTTAGCTGATGGAGCAGAAAAAAAGTCAGTAATTCATTAGATAAAAAACAGGCAGTGTAAGTACAAATATCAGAAAGTTTTGCAAAAAAGAAAGGAACCACTTGTGGATTTAAATGAATACCAAATCGGTAGGCTTATGAAGACAGCTGCGTTTGACGAAGGCCAAATTGTAAAAGCTGCATAGAAAAAGCCTAAAAACGGCCGTCAGTTATTTCACTGGTGGTCTCCACGAAGTGTTAGTGAACGTTTTACACGCCGTCATTAGAGCAGATCCATAGAAGGCAAGATGCAAATCTCACCGTCAGCAAGAACTAAAACACCAGCTGGGACTGGCTAAAAGAGGAGATGAGCTGAGGTGTTCCAGAAACAAATTCCTAGGGACAGATGAGGTCAAAATGCACATTTTCTGAAATGATGCATCGATGAAAGATCGAGAAAAAAAGTAAGCCACAGTTCATAATCTAAAGTCTGCTGCCTCGTGAAACTCGGCGGAGGTAGCGGCACGGCGTGGGCATGCATTGCTCTTCAGTATGATGAGTGTATGATGAGTATACAGAAAACGCCTCACTGGCTGTGTGCAAATGAACTCCTGCAAAGTCATCGGTCAGTGTTTAATCATGCAGCAGAGATAGTGACCTCAAACACTCTGCCAACACTACTGAAGCTTTTATCAATGGGGAACAGGTGGAAAGTCGGTCTGCTGAAATAAACCCAGGCGAGCATGCATTTCAATTACAGAGGAGGAAACACGAGACAGACCCCAAAACAAAGGTTGACAGAAAGCACCTGCTGTGAAGGCCTGGAAGAGAATTTCTAAATAAGATGTCAAACATTTTCGTCAGTACCACTACTACGTATATATGCAGCTGTTACATTGAATAACCGTTCAACCAAACACCGGACCTTGCAACTTTAAATTTACTTTACTCTTGCAAATGTAGGGAAATTGAGGATCTAACAGAAAGCAAACTTTTTTTTTGCTCAACGAGTGAAACGTGGGCGTACACTGAATCAACAGCTGATTGTCTGTACTTTGGTCTAATATGAATCTTTTTCATCACAAATTTAAAAAAAAGTCTTAATTTATGCATCAGAAAAATGCTTGATTCCACCATTTTGTGTTTGTTTTTTTGGTGAGGTGTCAAGTAGAACAACCATTATAGTGTTGCATTGACAAAATTTGCATCTTTTTCGCACACATGCATGTTAAAGTCACTATAGTTGCATCTTCATACCTCTTCCGTTTTTGTTTTCTCATTTGATCTCTTGTCATGGATCATGTCTGTCTTTAGGTCAAGTTGATATGTGTGTACCCCATATTAGTGAAATAACCGTTACAAAAACAACGCCGCATGTGGCATCAGTCGAGCCAGTACTGTCAGGTTTACTTTTTAACCATCGCTCTTTGATTTACTCAAGACATATAGGGAATGGCTTGTTCAGACTATTAAGTATTTATGAAGTATTATTGATTGCAGGTACCTAATGTATGAGAGAATATGTAATAACTGTGAACTAAGTAGGGCATCTTAACTGAGTATAGCTGTTAGCCTACATTAATTGTATGGGAAAATGAGGGCTGAGTGTTTTTTGTTTTTTTAATCATGTCAAAACATTTTTCCTTACGGTACCATTTGTTTCCTACCCTTTTAAGACAAGGTAGCCAGATAAAGCATCACTTTGACTTTTCGCGATACCTGAAGATGACGCTTAATATAAGCTATTTACTTTTTAAAAGCCTATGTTGTTCTTCTGTTTTATTGTACTGTAACCAAATCCCATGTCGCTTTTTTTTCGACTGCAAGTATCAAAGGAATGTAAACCCCCCCCCCAAAAAAGTGTTTTGGCCTGTCCAGACTAATCATGTAAATTGCAAACGGTATTTGTTTTATTACAAACTTGAGACTGAACATACCTAACCCAGTGTTGACCCCGTGTGTGTGTGTGTGTGTGTGTGTGTGTGTGTGTGTGTGTGTGCGTGCGTGCGTGCGCTTCGAGTGATTTGAGAGGTAGGCTACGTGTCTCTGATCCAGTATGAAAATTACCACGGTCCTTTTTTTGCACTACGGACGATAAGGCTGGTTGTATCAAGAGAATGGTGTAGTGGTGAATATTATCCAATACTGTAATACAAATAAAACATGTGATACCAAACTGAGGAACTGTCTGGGGTGTTTTTTGTTTTTTTTTGCTGATGTTGAGACAGAAAATAATTACATCGTTTCACTTCGTGAAAATAATATCAAGCAAGCACTGCATCTTTATTCCAAAAGTAAAGGCCAAGGCAGACAAAAAAAAAGATATACGACAAAAACGTCTTCCCCTTTCTGCCGGTAAAAGAGGACATGAGTAAACCACTGATGATGCATTAAGGGCACGTTCCCCGGACATGCCTTTAAAAAAACACAGAATAAAGGGAAGAAAGCACTACATATTCAGAGAAGCTTATCTAAAACAACAACGGTTCCAAACTACGAAGCGTCGCGTCCCCTTCAGAAATAACCTGAGATCCAACACTTCTTAAGACAAAACGAAAGGGAAGAGCTCAACAGAAACTTAACATTCGATTTATAAATATCCATAAATTGGTACGCTCGAGACAATGATTAGGTGTTTACGGCCAACGGAGCCCTGGTCATCATGGCGGAGGGCCCCAGCCAGGAAGCTGGGGGGCCGTCACTGGGTGTCAGATATGCTTGCAGGGTAAGGAGAGCACAGCGTCCCTCCTCCTCCGCTTCCGCCTCCTCTGTCCCTCTGCAGCCTTCCACACAGGTCATAGCTCATCCTCCCTTCCGCCTCCCTGTGCTTCAGCTCCTTCAGGTACACCTGGCTCACAGCCAGGTGGAGGGAATAGTGTACCTACGGACACGAGAGGAGAGAATACAAAACGCCTGGATGTGGTGCTAACCCCAAGACATGGAACCGGGCCAGGGCTGAAGTGCTAGCTTAGCGCCATGCCGCTACACCAGACGTTGCACTTGGACAGAGTAGTCCTGCAGGGTATAAACACACATTTGCTCCGCACAAGTACTTGAAAGAATGGGTTTTTTTTATTATCAAATATTATCAACACTTATCAGAATTTTCTTCTTGTTTTTTTAATTATTTTTAGAAAACAAACAAAATGGTCACCCACCAACTCCCAAAATAAATCCCCTTTGCTGAACTAATCTACTTAGTATGTTGAAAAAAAATTGTTAGTAATATTCAAAGTGTAAATCATGTTTATCTATAGTAAGTAAAAAATGTGTTATACAATAACTACAAAAGCTAGAGAAATCAAGACAAAACAAAGCTGTCCTATCTCTATCATAATACCTCAGCCATGCGGCAACAGCTGGGGGGCATCACACCTCAACAATGGTTTTTTTTTTGGTCTAAAAAATATGAGGTTGCTACATAAGTAAGTACCAGTGGTACTTTTACCATCTCAAAATTTTGAGAGAAATAATTTCTGACCTTTCTAGATCAGTATAAACCAACTACACAAGCATGTCCCTTGAAACTATTCAAACACAAATCTAAAATTCCTTTGGTTGCCTCACCTGTTGCTCTGAATCCATTACTTAAAAAGGGAAACTCCAGTATTTTCCAACCTAAACCCCATTTTCCTCATGAAAAACTCATTACTAGGAGTCAAACCGAGCACAGAGTAGCAGAATCTTTTAAACTGATTCAATATTGAGGAAGCCTTGCATCAGCCGTCTGCAGCGCACCAAGCTGTAATGTAATCCTATGGTTCAATGGCCCTCGCCAAATAACGTCCTCTAAACGAATGATTTGAGGTGTCTGAAAACACCCTCCATATGAAAAGATAATCCCATTACAGTCAAACGGCATAGTGAAAGACCTTTTTTTTTTTTTGCATTTTCACTTCCAAGTTTCTCGTACTTCCACTGTCTTTCATCAACAATTCACTCCTCGCAGGATTACAGAGCGAGACTTAAGCTCCAGGCAAGAAATGGATTGATATCTATATAATTCCACGATTGATAGTGAGGCTAAGGTTCTTTGGACTCCTCTCAAAAACAGTCTGAGCATTTTGGTGCTGGAGTTTCCCCTCTAACCTACTCGAGGTGTCTTGCAGCACACTGGGTCTGCGGGTATGCGTGTGTTAGAGTTGGGTGAGTGGTCGGTGTCACATAAGGGCTGTATTCAGGCTTTTGAGGAGTCTCACCCTCTCTTTGTCCCCGGAGCCCTCTCCCTTGACGTGCAATATGACCCTTGGCACAGACCCCCAGTGAAGGTGGCCTCTAGAACCTGCCTCCCGATTGGCCAGCTTTCAAAGCAGGCAAGACTCCTTTGTTGAGGCCTTTCTCATGCCCGTGAGAAAAAGTCCTGAGGTCAGAGTGAGACTGCAAATGCACGCTTGTCTGTCACTATGGCAACCAGATGTGAGAGACGGTATCCATGGTAACATATGATCCCTGCACGCCAATAACACTTTTAGTTGTACATGCATTGCTAAAACAAATTGGTTATGTTACTTTTCAGCTAGGTTATTCTGTTAGGGGTTATGTCAAATAATGAGAAGCCACAATATATTTCAAACACGAGCCCTCCGGAAAAACAACAACTAATATTTACAAACACACTGCTGTCAAGAACAAATGAGCAGAAACAAAGTGTGGAGAAAAAAAAAAGAGACTGTCAAAACAGCGGAAATCTTACTAGAAACAGAAAACTCGAAATGGCATTTGGAGTATTTCAAATATATCAAGCTCCTCCATAAAAAGTTAAATTAAATATAGAGTACAAAAAAACCAAAAGACAAAACATACAAGCAAAGAGAAGTGAGTGAATGGAAATTGAGCTCAAGGTCCAATAAAAAACAAAAATCACTGATGGTGCAGTGGAGATAAAGTGGTAGGAAAGATTTGCTGTTGTCCTGTCAGGTCCCCAAAAGTTTGGTGTGCAGTTGTGTCAGAGAAGACAGGAAGCTGGTGAGCCTAACACCGTGCCCCTATGCCCTTTCTCCCCAGATATCGTAGGACCGCAAAGTTAAAGGTGGTGGACACAATATAGGTCAGCTATGAAAGAGGAGAGAAACAGAAAGCGTCAGAGAAGACACAGAGAATACACCCGCAACAACCACAAATAAATTAGAATAAATTACAACAACTGCCACTGGCTCACTGGAGCTTTTCAAATGGCAACTTGTTTCCACATAACAGTTCCTTGCAATGGAACGCACAAATAATAATGTCCGCACTATATGCCTGGCTGGATAAGCAGACATTACAGCATTATTATGAAGCTTGTGTCAGCTGAGACTGGGAAACAGAGAGCGATAGTGCAGAAGTCATCAGTCATGGAGGGCTGAGATGCCTCACTGCCTACACTTTGAGCATCACACAGTCACATGGGCCAGAGTGCTTTTGTACCCCAGTGTGGAGCAGCTGCCAAACTGGCTCCAGACAAGACAAAGTCACTCACCAGAGCCAGCAGCGTGATGCCTGCACCAGCAAAGGCAGCAATGTACAGGTGGTAGGTCATGCGGTACTGGAAGAAACAGATCAGATTTAGTGATACCAATGCAATTTCTTCATTTCATGCTAGGTAAAGCATACAGAATGACAACGGGACCATAATCTTGTTCTTGCACTCACTTCTCTGGTCTTGCAAATAGTGGACAATGTCATTCCACAAGCTTTTCCTGGCACAGCATTCCACGGCAACAGCCCTGTTAATGATTTCATGATCTCATTATTATCTTTACTTTGAAAATGAACTGAAAACATTACATACGATGAATAAGTTATGGCTATACTGATTGCAGCCTGCTCCAGTGATATCTTATAGCTGAATGTTTTTTTTTTCTTCCTCACCATATTGCCTGGCATCAACACAGAGCTGGTTGATACTAGCTGGAGTCTCAGTGAGAACTTCAATGGTGTGGCAGGTGGCATCCATGTTGTAGAAGAAGTAGACAGGCAAGGCAGAGAAGGCAAACACTAACAGCCACAGTACAGCCAGTATATACGTCACCACTATAAACTACACAAAGGGAACAAAGCGGGATAAACATTAGGGCGCATCATCACAAGAACCCTCATTCATTCAACAGTCACCATGCAATATGACTCAATTGGTATTCACTGACAACCACAACTGCATTCTCCTCACCACTCCAAGATGATTAGATGTCCTTTTTTTTGTCTCACAGACTATCTATTCCTTCTTTTATCCACTTTGTTTTCTTTCTCCCAAGTGTCATGTACACCCAGTATGCTTTACCACACACATACACATGCAGGCATGCACACACACGTACGTAGGTATTGCTCCGTATCTTCACACATCCCCCCCAAAAAAGTTTTAGATGCTGGATTAGCAGCTCAGCAGCCTTTGTAAAGTGATATTTTTATTGACAACAAACAGCCTCCAAAACCCTTTTATGACTTCCACTCTTGGCTTCTCACCGAGGAACTGAGGCAGCGGCCACACATTGTGCTTCTGAACTCTCCAAAGGTTTGCTTGGCTGCACTGGTGGTGTAGAATCCCTCAGCCAACAGCACGATGCAGTAGAGGAAGAAAAATGAGGCCAGGCCATAGATGACATACTGAAAGTACTGAATGCTGGAGAGAAGGAGAAAGGGGGCAAAAATAGTCAAATGCTTTTACAGTCTGAAAAGGGCATTTAGTCTATTTAACGTCCAATAGAAATGTTAAAAATTATGTTGTCAAGGTAGCCCATTCACCACAACAATACTCAGCATGGCCAATTACATGTACGCTAGGGTGATGTAGTCCTGCAGGTTGCGGGCAAAGTAGTTCTCGATGAGTCTCTCGGTCTCAGTAAGGGCCTGGTGCCCGCAGCCACAGAAAAGGGCGATGCCAGAGAAACACAGCAGAGTTGCTACCAAGGAGCAGTATGGCACCCCACCCAGGCAGCGCATACAGCAGTCATAGCAACCTGTCAGTCACACACACAACACCAGATGGTAAGGCACAAGTCCCATTATGCATTGATGCATTTTGCTACATCATACATCATAGAAGTCCTACTTGTCCCCCCCTGGGTATAAATTACTTGTATCCTATGGGTCTTTTCGTGGTTGTTTTTTTTTTAAATGAATTTTTAAAGAAATGCCCACTTCATCAAAAAACACACACTGTTGACAGAGAATGGATGATGGGATGGAATAGGGTGGGGTGTGGGGATTGAACCTACAACATTTTAAGTGCCTCAGCCCACTGAGAAACAAGTACACTGTGACTTGTGGTCTGCAGTGCTGTACTTAATTCTGCAGAACAAAGTGCAGCGTACTAGCAAGGCAAATTGACAACTTCCTTGGTATGAGCTCCAGCTGCAATCATAAACACTCTGATCCCTGTGTCGCAGCTGCAAGAAGGGCCAGTCCGTTCATCAGCGACTGGTAAAGCTATGCATTCTTCCTCATAGTCATGTGCTGTCTGAATGGATGCCAGGGACCAAGGCCATGGGGATGTGCCTGCATTGACCCTAGCTCTCGCCCTGACTCCATTCACCGACCAGTGTGGAGAGTGTGAGAAAAGGGGGAGGACAGGGGAGGGAGACAAAGTAAAAGAGAGTGAGAGGCTGCTTTTGTGACTGCAGAGACAACAGTCTTTGTCCCACAGCATCATGGGGGATACAAGGGCCACCAATGTCAAGCAAACAAAGACCACGGGCACCTCTATTTCTACAGCACATAAGTCTGACGCACACTCATGCACATATGCATGCGTGTACACAAATACACACTTCCTTTTAGGCAACCACGGGAGCTAGGACGTGATAGTGGAAAGCTGTCTGTGCTGAATGTGGGGAAAAAGCACAACTGTGTGCACACATACAAAGATTTGCAATAGAAGAAGAAGAAGGACTGAGGATGGTACCACTACAGTGCACACAGATGGCTACACGGGTAGGCAGCTAGCTTTTCAATTGGACACATGCATATTTACTCAAGGTTTGTTTGTGTGTGTGTGTGTGTGTGTGTGTGTGTGTGTGTGTGTGTGTGTGAGAGAGAGAGAATATCCTCAAGCTGCCTTCCACCTTTTGAGCAA
Source organism: Lampris incognitus (assembly GCF_029633865.1). NCBI lineage: Eukaryota > Metazoa > Chordata > Actinopteri > Lampriformes > Lampridae > Lampris > Lampris incognitus. The sequence continues at coordinate 21,469,585 of NC_079211.1, read as the reverse complement.
GCTACAGCAGGGGGGGGGTGTTTTGGCAATACAAGTGGTCTACAAAAAAATGTCACCTAATTGGCAAGTAACCTCTATTTTTGATTCATTGTTAAGCTCTGACAACACAAGCCCAAGTAAAATAGGCAGACTTGTGCAAGCAGGGAAATACATTTCTGGTTGACGCCAAAGCAGCAATGGCTTTAGCTAACTTCTGGCAGGCTGGAAACCATGAATGAATGGGCTGAGATGAACCAATACCAATTAACTCCATCTAATGACATCACGAGCTCGAGAGAGCAGGTGCGCTCGGTCATCTGGAGCTCGGGCAGCTGCCGTAGCGCAGTAGCAACGTAGCCTCAGCTTTCACAACAAACGCATGACGCAAGTTTAAGTTTTGCCCTTTGACAAAAACCGAGAAAGATTGCGAATTAAAGCAAACGCGACAAGGCCTCTCCAGATGTGGCGTCTGCCTTCTCAGTCGTGAAATACATCTCATAATATCTGAGAAGCCTTGGCTGGTGAGTAGCCATGCTCTGCACTAAAATAAACCCCATTGACTTTGAATTCTCTCTCATCAAAGTGAATTCTCACCTTGGTGTAGAAGTAAATGCACATTTGTCAGTATTATGAAGCCATTTAAAGGGTATATATGCCACCGGCGACGTCTACTTACCCATATCTGCCAGGACGCGTTGGAGGCTTGTTGGTCAGTGCTGCTCTCGCTGCAGCTGGTCCGCAGATAATGTGCGCAAACGTGTCTTCGGCCCCCGTATATCAATCTCAACTTGCTCTCTGTTCCCCCAACAATGAACAGACCCGCTGATGACTGCGACGCCGATCTTAAAGAAACAATGTCTCTTTTCAATGAACTGCAGGGCCGGGTTCGAGGCAGAGGATAATGAGGAGGTCAAGGTTTCGCGCGTTTGCAGAAATTTACTAAGTTCATTGTTGGTGCGCAGCAGTTTTCGTCATTAGCATATGACTGCGAAGGCAAGAAGCCCCCCACCACACACACACACACACACTCTCTCTCTCTCTCTCTCTCTCTCTCTCTCTCTCTCTCTCTCTCTCTCTCTCTCTCTCTCTCTCTCTCTCTCTCTCCCTCCTCTCTACTGAATTGGTCATCGTAATCTTCTGGGGATAGGCAACCCCTTTATAGGTTTGCCAATGAATTTACTTTTACTTTATCTAAAGCCAAGTGACAACATTTTCAACTTGATTATATATATATATCTCTCAGAGACCAAGGGCTGAAGGAAGATCTAGATCAGATGTGGAAGGTGAAATCAACAGTAGTCCCAAAGGTAATAGGAGCAGTAGGGGCTGTGACCCCCAAACTGGTAGAGTGGCTCCAGGAACAACATCTGAGGTCTCTGTCCAGAAGACTGTGGTCCTAAGAATAGCTAAGATACTGCACAGAACCCCCAAACTCCCACGCCTCGGGTGGAGGACCCGAGCTTGAGGAAGACACACACCACCCGGAAAAGGGTGAGAGGGAGGTGTTTTTATTGTGTGTGTGAAAGAATGACCAGCAGCTGGTGATGAACCATGCTGTAGACAGCAGAACTGCAGGAGAGAAGGAAGATGCCGCATGCTTTAGTTAGGGTGAAACCAAGCAGGCGAAGCAGACCGCTGCCCCGGAGCTCTGTACCTCTGGGGGCCCTAAAGGCTCCATTTTCAGCACGTATCAATTAGTTTGTGGTTATATGATTAAATGCAAATTTGTTTGGGAATAAGCACCACTTAAGCACAATATTAACTTAAATTAAAGGGGCCTTAAGAGAGGCCCTGCGTTATTATCTACTCTTGATGCTCTGTTGTGTGGAGGGGCCTTGTGCCCGAATTTGGTCTTAAGGCCCCTATCATTTCTGTTGGTATTGTGCTTACATTGTGCATATTCTTAAACACATTTGTGATGGTGAACCTGTGGTTTAGTGATATTCCAGCATGAAGGGGACAGGGTACATACACCAATGTACGGAGTGGAGAATTTGGGTTGGTAGGGGCCCATGGTACACTTCCTAGCAGCTTAATCTATCCATGAGTAAAGGGTATACCTGAGGTTTGGAAAAGCTTGTTGAAAGACAAGTGGTGTCCTCCACAGATGATGTATGTTGGTTGGCAATTATTTTCTCATAGGAATGAGAAGGGCCTCTATGGGTTATCTTGTAAGTGGCTTAAAGGGGTTTCTTTAACAGGATAAGCCCGTGCACGATTGTGGCTTTTGATATTAGGAGAAATGTCAGACGTTCGTAATTGGGGACTGTGACGGGTACCAAATCATCTAGTACTGAAGTGAAGTCGGTGCCAGTTTTATTCCTCTACATTATCAACTCATGCAAACCAAAACAGCGATGTCAAAGATTTATTCTGCAGAGTAGGGCGATCAAAGAGTGCTTCAGATGTCAGGCTGTGAGGTCACTGAGCAAAGGATATTAAACAGGAACCAGAGACAGCAATGCAGCTTCGCCGATTTCAAATGCACAGACATCGCGGTTACTGATTGAATTACTTCGACTCAGCCCCTGGCCAAAGGTTAAAATTAACCGCTTATTTGTCCAGTAGATGGCAGGATTTCTCCTGCCAATGTGTGCCTGTAACTAAGCATTCGAAGAGGGCTTTCTTTCTGTCTGTCTGTCTGTCTGTCTGTCTGTCTGTCTGTCTGTCTGTCTGTCTGTCTCTGTCTGTCTGTCATAGATAGCACAGTATAGATGTTGCCTCCTCATCTTGGAACAAAATAAAGAAGGTATCCAGTGAATATGGAGATATTGTTTAATAAAGAGGACCAGCGTTAATATTTTGTCAACGTAGGACTGCCTTTTGTGATAGCAATTTGAGAGTCTTTCATTCTTTTGATATTTTTGTCAATATCTCATTTTGGAATCACATTCTTTGCTGCGTGCCTCCTTACAAAACAAACCTCATAATAAGATCCACTCAGCTACTTGAAAAACCACTGGGGTCATCAACCATCACTTGTCCAAGTTCACGTTCCCCAGTGGTTAGAGAGATGGACAAGCGTGGTGTACATGGCGGTTTGCAGGCCTTGAAACCCCATTTCCTGCTCTGCACTATATCCCAGATGCAACTAGAAAGGAACCCACCACAGTTTCCCATGTCATGATGAAACGAAATGCCTTTCTCCCAAAAATGTCACTTCAAACGATGTGTGGCATGTGATCTGCTGCTGTGCACTCGCTTGTATGTCATCATTGCTGTTTTGGCTACATTATCATCGAGCAAGATTCATCCTGACTTATTCATACTGTATCCATCCATCAATCAATCAATCCACTTCAATATCCTTTTTCTTTATTTCTCAGCAGACAACAGAAGGACTCGCACCAAAACCTTTCATGTAGGTATTCTTCAGAAGTGTGGGTTCAGTGGGAGTTCAGCTTGCTTATTGAGATACAGTACAGTACATTACAGCACAGTGCAGTACAGCACAGTGCAGTATAGTACATTACAGTGCAGCACAGTACAGTGCAGTACAGCACAGTGCAGTGCAGTACAGTTCAGAAGGTTTTGTGCCTTTGGGTGCTGTCAAACACTGTGTGGGTGAGAAAAGGCACTATCAGGTAACAGAAGTGAAGCTGTGACTTGAGATGGTTGTGTGCCTTCTCTCTGCTACCTCTCACCTGTCCACATAGAGCTATCTGACACACACACACACACACACACACAAACCCTTGCCCCTCCAGCTTGCCCAGTGGCCTTCTCCAGCTGCCACTTGAGAGACTTTCATCACCTCCCCACCAGAGGAATATTAAACCCTTTTGTGCGTCTAAATACCCGAGACTCCCTTTCAGTCAAACTAGGAAATTGGAGAAAGGCCTATTTGAGTTAATGGATCATTACCTACCTAGTCTTCAGCCCCACAGCTTAGTGTTCTCTTCCCCCTGCTGGGAGGTCATCGATTTGACAGCAGTCCCAATCTGTTTACAGCAGGTATATGCAAGTCTCAATCTCTTAATGACGAGATAGCCCCAAAACATTCTGTATAATGTGTCTTTGAGGAGCATGCTCTTGAATTTAAAGATTTTCTTGGCCCCTTGGTTTCTTGGAGTTTATCAGATTTGATCTTGTAAACTGGCTTCACTTCTACAGAATTCGGAGTCTGTTTTCTGAATACCTGTATTACAAGTGGGTTATTTTGAATTCGCTTGGCAGTGTTGTCTTTGCAATCTGTGCACGATATCAGTGATTCCCTTACAAAAAAACATGAAGCCTTACACACAAATACTTGAGAAAAAAGTACCTGTTTTGCCGTTCACATACTTGACTTTTTAACAAATGTTCCCATTTATATATTTATATTTATACAGTGACAGTCTACAAATGCATGAAATAATTGTTTTTTCCATTATTCATCAGAGTAATATTTCGCTTTTAGCCTGAGTGGAATCTCATTGTCCTCAGCACACCCCTTTTTGTTCTGTTGTAAACATCTTTTCTTCTGTTTCAGGTATAAAACAGCTGTTATCACAGACAAACAGATGGATGCAAGCATCATACCAAGACCCACTAACAGTATCAGCTGAGTGTAGCTGGCAGGCCCCCCCTCAGTTCGACAGATGGGTGCCTCTGAGGGGGGCGGTGCCAGCCTGTAAGGCAGAGACTTGGGTAGACTGTCCAGGTGGCACGGCTCCATGGTCTCATTGACCAGTAGATTGACCCAAACAGTTGTGTGGAGTGGGGCTGGTTTCCCCTTATCGCTGACCACGATGAACAAGTGATGCATGCCTAGGTCCTCTCCCAGTAGATGCTGAACAAGGGTGATGTTCCCTGACCTCGAGTCAAGCCGGAATGGGCTGTGTTTGTGGGCTGGCTCTCGTGCTGCAATGATGTAAGTGATATCTGAATTTGGTCCTGAGTCCTCATCAATGGCATAGATCTTCATAACCATGGTACCTGCTGTGGTTGCTGGAGAGACGGTCAGACAGGACAGGTTGCTGTTGGGAAGGATTACTTTTGGCTGGTTGTCATTGACATCCTCAACAAAGATAGTTACCTTGGCAGTCGAAGTCAGCGGAGAGGGGTGGCCATTGTCAGAGGCCAGCAGCTGTAGCTCATATTGGTCCTTCATCTCTCGGTCCACACTAGTGGTGCAGCGTAGACTCTTCTGCACATTATCTATGACGAATTTTCCACTGCTGTCAATGACATGTACCTCTATGTTCCCATTCTCCCCTACATCTGGGTCTGTAACCCCTATCCTCCCCACCTGGGCAAGGGGCGGGACATTCTCAGGGATGAAAAAGATGAAGTGAGGGGTTCGAAAAACTGGAGCATTGTCATTCTGGTCAAAAATGTGAATGGATACTGTCGTCATTGAGTCCAACGAAGGAGAGCCACTATCTCTTGCTGATACGGTGACAGTGTGCATATCCTGTTGTTCCCTGTCCAGAGAGGCTGACACCGACAGCTGACCTGTCAAACTGTTTATTCTAAAGATTGTAGATGTGTGTTTGCCCAGCCTGTAGGTGACTCTCCCATTGTCCCCACTGTCTGCATCTGAAGCTTTCATCCACAGCAGTGCCATCCCTGGTTGGTTGTTCTCTTCCACCTGAAGCTCATAGTGAGACTGGAGGAAGTGGGGGTAGTTATCATTGACATCCAGCACCCGCACCTTAATCGCTGGCAGAGAACGTGTGGTCACAAAACCTTCAGCTGATGGCCTACGCACCACTACAGAAATATGATACTCACTTTTCATTTCATAATCTAAAGACTTTGATGTAGAAAGAAGATATTTGCCATTCTGTGTGTTTAGTGAGAAAGGCACTTCTCCCTCAATGATAAGAGACATTCCTTTTAAGTCACTCTCTCCCCCAAGCTCTAAGAGAGCCAAGACAGTTGGGGGCTGGTTCTCTGGTAACACTATAGTCTGGTTTTGATGTTCTGCTATAAACCTGATCTTTATCGCTGGTGCTTTGCTTGCCATAGGGAGCACAGATACAGTTACCCAAGTGTCTGCTGGAGGGCAGTGATGGCCGCTGGCTAACACCTTCAACACCAGCTCCTCAGAGCTGTCACTCTGGAGGTCCTGTGTCAGTCTGATGTGCCCGGTGTGGCTGTCCAGGCTAAAGAGCTTCTTGGCTCGCTCAGAGACCTTGGGACTGAGGGAGTAGGTGATGGCTGCATTGGGGCCTAAATCCAGGTCTTCAGCTCTGACCTGGGCTACCACCATGTCCCTGTACGAGTCCCCAGGGACGATGACACATGCGGGGCTTTCGGAGACAAACCTTGGACAGTTGTCATTAACATCAGTCACCTTGACCGTCACATTTAGTGTAGCGCTTAGAGGGTTTGGACCAGAGTCAGTGGCCACCAGAATCATCTGATAGCTGTCCTGGATCTCTCTGTCTAGGGCCGTTTGCACAACCAGCATAATGACCGGGCCCTTTTCCACTTTTAAACTGAAAATCCCATCAGAATCCTGTAAATGGTACTGTAACTCTCTGCTACTCCCAGTATCTTTGTCCTGGGCTTGGTCATCTATTAGGAAACTGGTCCCCACAGCCACATCCTCGGAAACATTTAGAAAAATGTCGCTGTTTTCAAAAAGAGGTGCATTGTCATTGATGTCCTCTATGGCCACTGGAAATTGTATAAGGTCTGCCGAGGGCCCCACGATGGCATTGTGTATTATAATGCATTCTTTGGCCTTTGTCTCCTCTGGGCAAAGCTCTTCACGATCCATCTTTTGCTCAGTGGTATAGAGATCCCCTGTGTTTTTGTCCAGCCATAGATATTCCTGAGTCAGTAGCTGGTATGGAGGGGAAAAGTCTTTACCAAGTGACCCGACCCGAACGCCAGCCTCTTGTTCTTCTGGGATGGAGAACCAGACAGAACCACAAGTGATCTGTCTGAGATTAACCATAACCAGCACATTCTAACAGGGGGGACAAGCAGTGGAAATTAAGTTGCAAGAAAGCACAGCAGCATAAAATTATTGGTGATAATTAAACTCCTTTGAACTCATGCACTTGCACCTGAAATATGCTCAGATAGCAATATGGTGTTAATTGTAGCCTTCATGCTTCAGAGAGCTCGTTTCAAAGCATGGCTTTTACAAAGAAGGTAATGTGATGCCCCTCACTTTCTTGAGCCAGTTACTAAAAACGCACAGGACTTAGCAAATGGCAAAGCACGTTGGTGTTACAAAGAAATATTTACTTTTTTTCATTACAGCTTCAACATTTTCATGAATATTATCATTCATCTTAATCAGTAAAGAGGTGCTGAATGGTGTGTTTCTCATTTGGTCTTCAGGGCGTCCAAGAAATGCAATTAAAATAAAAATTTCCATTTATATATAAGAAACACTCAATGGTAGGGAAAGTGCTCAACAAATAAGGAGCAAAATAATATATATATATAAAGCTTAAGAATGTGACAATGATGAAATTGTTTTTTAAGCTTTGATTCACTCACCTGCAGTAGTCCAGCCCAGTTCATATTATCAGGAGTCCCATGATCCATAGCCCTCACTCATACTACCCAAGCCCTGTACGTGAGAGTGAAAGCTGATGGGAGCAGCAGGAAAGTATACCTGTACTAGACGAGGAAGAATGCATGAAATGCCCCTCCTACCAAACTTAATGTTGGACAATTCACAACAGTTGGACACGGCACAGCACATCAGTTTTATCTGTTTTCACTTTAGAGCACTGAGCAATGGTTATCTCATAAGTTACTTATTCTTCAACTTTCATTCAACTTTGGTTATTTTTTCATTCAACTTTGGTTTATTTATTCTTCAACTATCATTCAACTTTGGTTATATACAAGGATTAAGTCAAGTTAAGCCAAGTCAAGCCAAGTCAGGTTTATTTATATAGCACATTTAAAACAACCACAGTTGAACCAAAGTGCTGCACAAGCTTAAAATACAAAATAAAATAAGTGACACATATGAATATAAAAATATATGTAAAGAAGACACAATAAAATAAAGAATATAAAATGTAAACAATAAAACAAGAGTAAATGTATATTTGCACAATAAAATCACGGTGTCTAGCTCAACTTGAATTGAATGCCAGTGAGAAGAGGTAGGTCTTTAACAGAGATTTAAAAGTCTCTAGGGTCTGAGCAGATCTTATGTGCACTGGTAAGTTGTTCCAGAGATCAGGGGCAGCAACTGAAAAGTCTCTGTCACCCCTGTTCTTAAGCCTGGATCTCGGAACATGTAAGAGCATCTGGTTTGTTGACCTGAGTGCTCTGACTGGTGTATGATGATGTATTAGCTCAGATAAATAAGATGGTGCCAGCCCACTTAAAGACTTAAAAACAAGTAATAAAATCTTAAACTGGACCCCAAAACAGACAGGAAGCCAATGAAGGGAGGCCAGTACAGGTGTTATGTGATCACGTCGTTTCTTTCCTGTCAGAAGGCGAGTAACACCCCCCCCCCCCACACACACACACACACATACACACACACACACACACATTTTAACTCTGCAACAACCAGGGCTGTTTTCCCACCTCCACCTTTCTGGTTCTTTTGTTGCAAAAGCGTTTGTCAAGTGTTGTACAAATAAATTCATCGGCATTTTGTATTCTCTCTGCGCTCAAATTGGAACTATTAATTGGTAATGTGAATCATAAAAGACAATAGTCTTACATTCTCTTTAGATGAACTTGCATGGCATCTTAATTTTGAATTAGGAGATGAGTTTTGCGACGGTGGAAGTGTATGACCAGAATTGGCGATTTAGCGACCTTTATCGGCACGTCGGGGAACTACGACGGTTTTACAGTGGCACGTGCCACTTTTTTTTTTTTACAGACGTGGTGAGGTTACGCACGTCATGATAGCCGCATACATATTCCAAACATATTCCACTAAAAATGACTGTAGCTAATTACCGATCTATCTAAACTCGATCGGACTGACTGGTTTATCAATTTTGACGTGGTACTGAGAAAGAGTTGGAAAGAATTGAGTTCGGGTAGGGGTCGGGTCGACCACATCCGTACCGGTGACTGAAGGTGAAGCCCTATGCAGCGTTTACAACTGTCCCGGAGCGCATTATTACATTCATGCAAGCGACAAGTTTCTCTCAAGACTCACGGGTCGAGGGCGTAAAAATAGCCACCTAAATTGCATAAGAGTCTATTCCTGGTCTTTCCGTCTCATTACGTCTTCTGCATTGAAAGTTAACTTTCCGACCGCGCAGGCAGCTCTGCGTCGTGATTGGCTGATTCTGTGCGTCAGTCATCTCGCAGCAGTCAGGCAGAGGTGGAGAGAGAGAGCTCTTAAAAACTTCGAGCCCCACCTGACATCATCAAATCGCTTAGAGTCCAGACACGCTGGAGCCCCTCGCGTTTCATCTCGCCAGAATGTCCACAGAGAGAAATGCCGGTGAGTTTTATCAGATATACTCCAGTCCTTATCGTCTTGTGTTTGAACTCAGCTCCAGGAAAACTTAGAAAAAAACTTTGGTGGACGTGATTTTGTACAGTCCATAATCCAGATGTTATCAAGGCAATTAGGTGTATTGTTTTTTCACCAGGCTGATTGTTTCTGATGTAACCCACTGAAAGGAGCTTACCCTTAAAGATAAAATATGCAATGTTATTCATATACAATGCTAAAGGAAATATATGCATGTTATTCTTTTTAATGTCCCTTTTGGTTTCGACTAGACGTTCGTATGTCAACTCAGAAAATACTCAGATTCCCAAAATACTGAGATGTGCTCAATAGTTTTCTTGAAATTTTTTCCCCAAGATAAGTTGAAATTCTATTAGAATTTGACTTCCCTAAAACATTTTCTGCCCTACTTAAAAAAAAAGAAAGAAGAGTATTTTACAGGCAGCGACGACTCTTGCAATTTCTAAAATAACCATAGATCCCATGATATTTGTATTTCAAGTGGGTAATGTTAATTCTTCCTCACCAAAGTAAAAATTTTCTCATGCAGACTTGGAGCTGGAGCTCGGGGACTTGCTGCAGGAGTTCCAGGACGTGGTGGAGGAGTTGAGGGCCCCCTCCCACAGAAACCCACACACTTACCAGCAGCTGCTGCAAGAGGCCAAGACTCGCACCGTGTCGAAAGACGACGGGGTGAGCGACAGTGGAGTTGAGGATTCTGATTACAGTGAGTATCAAACCATCACATAAGATCAAACCGGTCTCCTTCACTATGCTTAAATATAGCTGATAGACAGAGGAGGCATGTGAAGATGCACATCAGTTACTGGTGAGTCAGATTGTATCGGATCCCTCTTATCAAACCGCAAAACAGCAGCATGACGCCGGTCACATCCGTCATCACATAGCAACATGGATATAACGACGGGCATATTCATCCGTGCGGTCGTAACATTGGCTGGGGCAGAATAATTGCTAATCATCTATTTTTGTTCTTCTTTTTTTTTGGTTTGCCTGTTTGAGATGAAAGAAGTAATTGTTTTCTGGTGTTCCCATGTGTTGTCATTGTTAGAATTAGTCAGACCCCCCCCCACCACCACCCACCACCACCATTATTACACTAGGCTTGCCCAGCTTCAGTAAAACTTACACTTGGGAGTGCACCAAAAGCGAAAAGGCAATAAAAACGAATGCAGCTGCTTGCTATTGTCATGTCAAACTCTGTAAATTTATTGAAAATGTGATGTACCGTTGCCACGCTTTGACTGACTTCAGTGTTTCTCAATTCCTCTCTCTCTCCCTTACCCCCCCCCCCCCCCGCCTGGCTCTCTGTTGCCTGCATCTCCCCCCAGGCAGCGAGGCTTCTTTAGGGAACAGTCTGAACACCAGCGAGGAGGAGCTCCACACAGCAGGCATAACGCTGGCTACCAAAGGTACTTGAGGCGTCCGTCGACCCTGTCTTCATTCAGATCGCCCGTGCTTTCTCACTGATCACTATTGCCGTTACTCCCGCCCCTATCATGGCCATCAGAGCACCCTGCGCATTTACATGGAGACTGTTTTGTTTTTACACAACAAAGCCTCCCTGCAGCGCAATGGGTGACTCTCCTCCACGGCCAGCTCCACCCAAACCTCAACTGGCGCTATTTGTGCTCTTATGGTGGAGGAGAGTAGCCAAGGTGTGTGTGGTGTGTGGTGTGTGTTGTGTGTGTGTGTGTGTGTGTGTGTGTGTGTGTGTGTGTGTGTGTGTGTGTGTGTGTTAGTAATATAGACCACAATGTCGGTCGGTACATGCAGTAATGATACATCTCAGCGAGGCGAAAACACGCTATATGCTGTAGCTGCCCAAGAGAAAATAATAGGCCTCAGTGTGAAGTTTCAACTTCTGGGGTTTTACACAGTTTCCGATGGATTTGGTTTAAATTTGTATAATATGAGCCACGAATGTAGTCTTTCCATTCTCAAATCATTTTGGCCAATATGTAACTCTGGCAGTTACATTAACTTTCAGTTTGTGGTCCAAAAGGAAATACCACTGTAGTGAGCTGCGTTTCTCCACAGAAAAGTTCCATTGCGCTTTTATTTTTTTTCTCTCAAGTTTCATGCGGACCTTCTCTTTCCATCCTCTTTTCTCAGCCAAGTTGGGAGACACGGGGGAGCTTCAGAGTTTCATCGATAGCTTGGACAGAGAGATTTCTGGTATGTATTTAAGAGGAATACACCCACATCAGTCGATCTTCTCGTCATACTGCTGGCGCTCAACCTGACGGATCAGCAGGCTGTAGTCAGTGACGGTGGCCGAGACCTCGACGGCGCTCATGCTCATTACACATTGAGATACAGAACGCGTAGAGGCCACTGTGTCTCTCCACTCTAGTACCCACCCTTTATCTCGGAGCTCCCCTCGTGTGTAAATGCCATGTCTGGGGACTCAGGTACACTATCTACACGCCCTTCAGCGATAATAACCCACTAGACAACGCAAGAACCATGTTCCTGCTATCAGTAGAGAAGCGGTGGTTGTTTCAGACGCAGATGTCCACTAGCGTGGCTACATGCACACACAGTCATACGCACAAAATGTGCATCCAAGTTGTTATCTGTGGCCTTAGCGTGCAGAGAGGTGCGGTTACCCGTGAATCAAAACTCCCCTCTGCATTTTCACACGGCTCCTGCACCCTAATGAATGTCTTTGTGTGTGCGTGTGTGTGTGTGTGTGTGTGTGTGTGTGTGTGTGTGCGCGTGTGTGTGCGTGCGTGCGTGCGTGTGTGTGTGTGAGTAAATGCCCATGTGCTATTTCTCTTATTCAGGCAACTAAATTCTTTCCGCTTTCTCTGTCTGACAGAGATGTGAGCAGAGAGCGAGAGAGAGAGAGAGAGAGTGAGAGAGAGCAAGCGAGCGAACGAGCGAGAGAGAGACGTGGATGAGGAGAACAGGCCAGGGGCGACGTGGCGGGCTACTGCCGAGCAAACAGGCACATCTAAACCAGAGCAGATCTGAGCGAGCAACCTCTCCCCTGGCTGCTACAGGGGAAAAGGTTAACATCTTAGAATTAAAGGGCATTTTGTTCCCCAGCGCTGGAACACCATCGGACCCCTGGCAATACTGCATCCACTCAGCAAGACAGCGTCCCCACAGCATTAAATCCAGGATGTGTGACATATTCTGAAACCAGACAGATCTTCCATCTGTCAGGGCGTATGAGAGAATACTGTCTAGAGGAAAGAGGCCCTGTTTATGCCAAGTTTAAAATTCACTCAAAACCCGTGCTTGCAAATGCTTCAAAACTTCACTGCCTTATAATGTATATATATATATATTTTCAAATCAAGAAAATGGAATTTGTTTCATTCTCTTGTCAAGTTAAGATATTCAGCTTTTGACAGATGTCATCTTGAGTTGGAGGTGTTCAGATCTTTGTGCAATATCAGGTGCTGTTTGTATTCTGAATATTTTTTTTATGTACAGTTTTTGTCAATATTCCTGTTTCATATTGTAAGATGTTGTACATATGGTGGCATGCAGACAATGCCTTTGGCAGATGTAATGATGATATTGCACAGTGGAGTGCACATTTCAATAAAACTACATATCAATTGCTTTTGTTTTTTTTTTGTTTTTTTTTTACCACATTAGATTCTTTTTTTTACTTTATTTTCACCTAAAAATACACAACCAATTTTAACCTGGCTCCAAATAGGGAGAACGGGCTTTGGAGACCAGATGCTAATATGTAGCATGTAAACTTAGGGAAACATACTTGAAAATCAGAACTCCTTATTTTTCCCATCAATGCTGAAGAAAAAGATAGTATATACAGTAAAGACTATAAAGTCGGATCACACCATCATCCGTAAAACCGTGAAGCTGCTGTCAGACCACCCAACTGTGGATCCCCTTCGCTCATTCCTCTGAGTTTTGCCTTTGTCTCTGTATTCCTGTGTTGGGCTTTGAGTTTCACTTCTGCCCCCAAGTCAGGAAATTTGTATATTTATTTCAACCACTTCCTGAACATGCCGAGTACAGTTTACATGAGGAAGTGCGTCATTGGTGCCGAGACTAAGACAATGGTTTTTAGTCATTGTTGTGTTAGCCTTTTGGGGAGGGTCGACTCACTAGCTATGAATGAAGGCAGGGAATTCTTGTTTTGCTATGTTCGAGCTGTCGTTAAAAGGAACATCTTGGAAGTTTGTCACACTGTGCTTGTCCATCATGGTTGTGTTTCATGTGTTTATCCTCTGTCATTTCGTAGCAATGCCGAGTATAACGTGTCACCACCCGTTGTGCAGGTGCACAGAGAGGAACGTGACAGAGGTGATTGTTGTGGTTTCAGGCGTTTTGCTTGCGTTTAGAGTCAACCTAGACTTGCTCTTTGACTGATGTCAGTATTATCTGGCTGGCATAAATAGACCCCCCCCCCCACATTTTCTACTTGATGCTCTACTGTAGATCAAAGAAGTTTGAATCAATCCATCTGTTTATTGACAGATACGTTTCATCACTCAACTAAGTGACATCTTCAGATGTCACGTAGTTGAGGGACGAAACGTTTCTGTCAGTAAACATTGTATCCAGATGAACTTATTCAAACTTCTTTGATTTTCTTACCTGGATTATTGAGCACGCATCAAGACACTCTACTGTAGATACTGCAGAACACCAGAGCGGACTAAAGGATAATTTATCACCAGTTGTCACGCCATTTTTTTTCTTTTTTTTTTCTGCAAAGTGTGATGGGTCATTATCTAGTATTCGAAGCTGGGCCTTTTATATATTCTCAGTCTGTTGGCAATCAAAGCCCTGTTAATCTTGAAAATGACAGTGTGAGATTTTTCCCCCCCTCAGCCTTAGAAAGAACAGTCCGAGCAAACGGTTCATCTTTGATTCGCCCTCTCATTGTTCCACAGCTGTTGGTTGATGTGATCCATCAACCAACAGCCTACCAGCCAACTTTCATTGAGGGTGGTAAGGATAAACCATGGCTGAACTACTTGATGGGACAAGACTTTATATCAACGGCAGTGGTCAAAGGGAAGGCAAGCTGGACGTTTAATATACTGTTCCTTGTCTGTTTTTGACTCATTAAAAGACACTTTGTTCGGGGAGTTCAGTTCTCCTCTGAGGTCTGGCCAACCATTTAACCCCAATGACCGTGCAGGACTTGGCACTGGTTTAAGGCGCCTTGTGTCGTATGGGATGAGGGTAATTGACCAGGGACAGACTAGAGAGAGAAAAAGAGGGGCGATATCGCTGAAAAATCTGACGGCATGGTTCAAAGTTAATATGAAAATTGGTATGAGATAAATCAAGAAGACAGTTTTCAAACAAACTGAAAGAAGGAACCACAGTATAGGATAACCCGCCACTTCTCTGCTGTCCTCTTCCCTTAGAGAAGTGGGAATGTGACTGATTGAGGATATAGCAGTTCAAGAATGTAGAAACAAATGGCTTCAGCGTCATGGAACTTCCCTCCGAGTTTCATAAAAGGGGGGGCACATCCTGTGTAGAGACAAAGGTGTCAGTAGACTAAAAGTAAGAACCACGACGAAGAAACCGTGATGATCGAGTGCAGATCGACACTTAATTTGCTCGAAACTCGTGTTTCTCTGTAGTTCCCCATGGTGCTTCCCAGTAATAATTCAGGGAATTTTACTGTCAACCCTGTCACACTGAGTGCTTACATCTCCCCTTACCCACAGTGACTTGTGTTAGGATGAGTTATAGGTACACAACGGTTTTTTTTCTTCCTATCTCCTATTTTGCTGGCTGGTGGTATCAGGTGAGGCCTTCCAATTAAGCAGGTACACCTGACTAGTATTGATGCACGTGAGGAATCTGCGGGTAAACAATTTTTTATGATGTGGACTCATGGATATTGAAAGGTGGACCCTGTTTTTTTGCATCTGAGACTTGTCTATCTGTTTTGTACTGACCACCATTGTTTTGTTTGTTTTATGGACTGACCAACTCATACACAAAAACTGAACTACTCCCATTCATGCTCCTCTTGGGTTGGCTGACGTCAAAGACCACACCGGGAACCTTCACTTTCTGTTCTGTTCATTCTCTGGCTTACGGTAAGCCCAGCTGACCCAGGCAACAAACTGCCCGGCCTCTTTCTTCCTCCTTTTGGAAGGCTATTAATACATACAGGGCGGCATGGTCGCGCAGTGGTTAGCACGGTCACCTCACAGCAAGAAGGTCCTGGGTTCAAGCTCCGGGGTAGTCTAACCTTGGGGGTCGTCCCGGGTCATCGTGTGTGTTTGCATGTTCTCCCCCATGTCTGTGTGGGTTTCCTCCGGGGGCTCCGGTTTCCTCCCACAGTCCAAAGACATGTAGGTTCGGTGAATCGGCTGTACTAAATTGTCCCTAGGTATGAACGTGTGTGTGTGTGTGTGTGTGTGTGTGTGTGTGTGTGTGTGTGTGTGTGTGTGTGTGTGTGTGTGTGTGTATTGGCCTTGTGTGATAGTCTGGCAGCCTGTCCAGGGTGTCTCCCCGCCTGCCGCCCAATGACTGCTGGGATAGGCTCCGGCATCCCCGCAACCCTGAGAGCAGGATAAGTGGTTCGGAAAATGGATAGATGGATTAATACATAGACACACTTGTGTTAGAAGATTGAGCGGCCCTAGACAACTTTGTATTAGTTCAGCTGGCTCACGTCTCATAACAAATATAATTGCCAGGTTTAGATGTTCATCATATTACCGACATGGGCCCAGTGGTTAGCACTGTTGCCCCAAAGCAAGAAGGTTGTGGGTTCGAGCCCCAAGCCACCCTGGGTCCTTTCTGTGTGGAATTTGCATGTTCTCCCCCCATCAAAAAGACATGCATGTTAGGGTTTATACTCCTGTCTGTGCCCCTGACCAAGACAATGGAAAGAAGAACTGGAGTTGGTCCTCGGGTGCTGCACGGCAGCTGCCCTCTGCTCCTAGCTACATAGCTGCCCACTGTTTCCAGTGTGTGTAGGGATGGGTTAAATGCAGAAGACGAATATCCCCACGGCGATTAATAACGTACATCTTAAGACATCACTGCCAGCTGATTATGTTGTGCCATTATCATCATTAGATAAATTGTTTTTCAAATTGATTTGATATAATGGATCAGTTTTGTCATGTGGCACAACCTCCACCGTTGTTTATCTGCTCATTTCCACAGCCCAAAGCATCTGATTGACAACACATGATGGTAAGAGGCCAATGTGTCAGCCTATCATCTAGTTTATCCAGATCACAGACAGAGAAAATGATGGGCAAACAGAGTTCATTAGCTGATAAATTGAAACGAAATGATATTATCACGAGACAGTAGAATGGTCTTGGGAGACAGGATAATAAAAACCATATTGTGCCCTTTGCAGCTTTCACCTATAGACACAGGCATCCTCGTACTAAATGCCATGTAAACTTAATATCTCACTGCACAATGCTGGTTTGTTTTTTTAGCTAGTTAGCAACCTAATGAAGATGTAATTGACTATAGCAGAAAGGAGACACTCATGATTATCAGACAACGAGTAAATGAACCAGGAATAGAGTCTGTGGAGTAAGGCTATCATGGCTGGGATGAGTACAGTATGCAGAGCACGCAATGCTCTGTCATTTGCCTGATGAGAGATTGGAGCAACGTCTCTCCCTTGAGAGCTCCCCAAATGGCCTGGGCTAACAATGCTCTTCTAAGGAATTAGCTGGCATAACCCTCACCACCACCGCCACCACCCCCACCCCCACTCCCACCCCCACCCCTTAAACTCAGCAGTCACACACAGACACACGCTTGCATGCATGCAGACATGCACATACATCCACCAACCAACCCCCCTTGCTGAACTGAATTGTTGGATCCGGACTGGGACTTACATAACCGATCCCTGTCCCAAGGGCCGGGTCAAAGATTTAGATCTCTGCCCTGTTATTTGCTACAGAGCTCGGCTTGCAAAGGTATGAACGAGGAAACTGGCATTATAAGAAGACTTAATAGTATGCTGTGAAATAATATCTCTCAAATGACATTGATTTATTATTTTAATTTTTCAGTAATCACGAATACACTAAAATTCTTGAATCATACACATAAGGTGACATAACCCAATGACCTCGGCACTAAAGAGGCACATTTGGGGCTGGCATAGGGCCACCACTACTTTGAAATGACATACGTAGGCTGTAAAATGCATTGTTTCCTTTTTTGATGGGAAAACCCAGCACAATTCCCTCATTTTTTACTCCATTAAAACAATGAAACTGTTGGGAAGGCCCAAGTTCACTGATGCCTAAACCACTTCCTGTTTAGTCGTGTCTCCCCAGACCTCATTGTTTTCAACAGGAAAAAAGCAGAGTTGCTATTGGAGATGTTCATTTCTAAGGAATGTGGCTGACCCAGCTCTCTGTGGAAAGAGGCATTACGACACTGCTGGATGGAGGTTTCCTGACGCTAGACCTTACCCTTCCTCTTTTAAGTCAGGGGCTCATTCCAAAGACTCAAAAACAACATCGATATAATGTGCCACACATTTCCGAATTTCAGTAAAAACCTATTGGTTATGGTCTGTCTCAAAATACTAGATTGTCGTAACAAATCCTTTGAGTGCCTGTTTCGAGTTTACCCTTGTGAGATAATGCAGAAAAACAGGCCATGAAAGGATATCTGCCCAGAACAGCATGGGATGCCTGAATGGATGCAAAAGAACAAATAAATAAATAAAGCTTTAGTTTGTGGATGGCTGCTTAAGCATAAAGCACCTGGTAAAATTAGATGCTATCAAATGATCGGGCATTCAGGAATCTCACGCAACATGACATTAAGATGAAACGAAATGTATGAAACATATCTCCGGACTATTCAGGCCTTAGATGCATGAAGCTAAAACAATCTCAGCGATCTATTTGACTCCCCCCCCCCCCCATTTCATGTCATATATATATATATATATATATATATATATATATATATATATATATATATATATATATATATATATATATACCAAGTCCAGTTGCACTCGATTCAATTCCTTTGGATCCCCCCATTTCCTTGATTACGTTTGATATTTGGATGCTGTTCTTTGCTATGCAAAGCAAGTCACCACTTTTTTTTGGTTCAGGTTCAAGTAATTCAAGCTTCACTTAAGGTGTTAAGGTGTAATGACTACCGCAACACCTAAATGTGTTGTTATTAATCGTAGGGGTGGGAATCACCAAAGCCCCCCCCCCACGATACGATATTATCACGATACTTAAGTCACGATACGATAGTATTGCGATTTTAAACATTTTTTGATATGCGGAGTATTGCGATACATATATTGTGATATATTACGATTTATTGCCTTTTTTCAACTGCAAAGTATGTCCCCAAAGGAAAACGTTGTCAACGTGTTTTATTCATGATCTCACCAGAAAAAAACTCAGCACCCCATCTAGTGGACTCATAACGCAATTGATCTTTTTTATTCTAGCACCGTACCAAAAGTTTAATTCGTATTTGCATTTTATACAATAAAATATCGATACTTGGCATCAGCGTATCAACACAATATTGCAACGCAAAATATCGCGATACGATGCTGTATCGATCCCCCACTATAATTAATTATGAGGCGGCTCCGTTGCTGAATGCATATGTAGCGTGCACACATACAACATGTTGATAACAGTGCGAAGGTAAGGGAATGAATTCCTGTCGAGACCAGCTGTGATGAACATGTGTGCACACAGGCCAGACCTACTTTATGGGACTTTGGGTGAAGCGTTCACCAGACGTAATATTATTCCACTGGAATGAAACCAGTCTTTTTTTCCCTTTTTTTTTTACGCTGAGGCTGCTTTACTTTCCTAAAAGACGAGCCGAAGTCTATATACGAGGACAGATATTATCAGACAATGAAACGTGAGCTCTAAATGTAACTTGAAGCGGAATATGAAAATGTATTGCTTTCCTTTTTCACCCCATTTGCATTACACTAGAAAATGTTGAGTATCATTTTGAGCTGTGGTGGGATCTAGCGGCTTACCAAAAAAAATTAGATTGGGTTAGAGCTCTTAAATTGAATAAACGATGAATAACTAAATAGAAAGGTAGATAAAAACCTTTACTGAAAAAAATCCTGATAGGAAAAAACTCAATTGGCTATTTAATCATTAAAGAATAAAATGCGCTGCATTTTAGACATTTTTTAAAAGTAAACTTCTCTTCCTCTTGTGACAAATGTAAGCTTTCATTAAAAACAAAACAAAAAGACAAAAAAAATTGTTCCTAGGATGTCACTGAAAAATCATTATTTCTAGCATGGATCTTGGATATTGAAGTCCACTGCATCGCACATTTGACGTGATCGATTTTCTTCCTGGGTTTGTTTCCAAGTTTAGCGTTGAAGATAAAGTTTGTGTCCCTGTGAGTCAATAGGGGAACATGATCTAAGCGATTGCATACTTTTGGAGAATCCTTTTCTAAAGTCTTTATATAGTCTCCACAGGAGCAGCACAGGCTGACGTATGATGACACCAAAAGTCTACTGATGCAACCTTCCCTTGCCACCAGTAACCCACAGTATTAATGAAAGGCATTAGCGGACTGCCATCTGATGGCGAACTGCAGCTGATGCAACCAAGAGATAGCATACGCCTGGCCCACAGCTCACTATTAATAATCTTGTAAAATAGCTCCAGATCGGCAAGCTAGTGGCGTGTGAGCGATGAGAGCGGCAAGAACAGGGATGAAATGCCCTGAAATTCTGGACATGCGAGACGTCCCCAGGAGTTCTTGGCCTCTCCCAACGCCCCATCCATTCGGGGGGAAGAAAGTATTAACCGTTAGAAATTAATAGCCTTCAATGTGTCCTGGTGGGAGAGTTTGCTGGAAAGGCTACATGAGTGATGCTCTGTAGAGGCGTCCAGTGGGCTTGTTGCTCCATGTTACCTGCCTCACACCAACTTGAAGAGTGTGTGCCTTTGTCTCAGTGGCCCCAATGATATCTCCAGGCCATCCATCTTACGGAGGGCAGATCATTATGGAGTCAACGGGCAGCTTAGGCCGGAGGGCAGGTGGGATCTGCTGCTCCCGGATGAACTATAGGCTGCTATTGTTCCTTACTGTGCCTCCATGGACCTCGCCGGCCTCCCCTCATCTCACATTTCACATTTACACCGGAGCTCATTCCACACTGTGTATGACAGCGCTCAGTTGCTCTCAACATCTGCCAAACTTGCATTCACGTGTCAGTGCTGTCATGCGATTCAGGAGGAACAAGAGAATTCAAACGAACAGCCTAAAGACATGTATGGACCAGGTAGTGACTCCATCAGGTGGACAGACTGAGAAACCCGTTTGGGCAGGAGAAAGACTAGGGTAACGCTGCATTAAATCCCTTGGTCTTCAGCCCCGTCAATATTGGGATTGTATCCCTTGTATTCATGAGAATCACAGTAAGAATTATAAAGGAGAATATATATTTTATTTTGATTATGTTACTCCAGTGTGCACAGTTATAAATACATTCTATGGACATAAACACAGATATAACAGGGCATCTTAAGTAATATGTACAATGGTGCGGAGATAAGCAGAGAAATTGATCATGATGTATTTTGGACTGAAAGACTGCTCTTTTTCTTGATTTCAGCCTTTCCCGTCTTCGGTTTTTAGTAGCAAATACCTTAAATTGTCTTCATACGGAGGCACAGAACAGCTCCAGTGTGCGATGCACTTTTGTTATAAAACGTGAAAAATATGCAAATGCTTTATCTATGCTCCTAGGGACCGAAAAAAAAATTTGCCGGGATGTGTTTTTCCCATCGAAACAATTGATTACTGATGTTTTGACAAAGTATGGTATGCTTTCCCCTTGGAGAGAAACAGGCTATTTGAATTAAACTACAGGAGTTCTGGTTCACTAACCATTGCTCTACTCTTCTGCTCAGTAAGTAATATTCATTAGCTCCCCCCCCCTTCTTGTTGCTCAATGGAGGAGCACAGTAACTCAAGAAAATTAGACCCTAAGTGATCGCAAATGAACAAGCCGTCCAGATTATGGCACGGAGCGGAAGAAAGAAGAGACAGAATGGTGAAACTGTGCCGGTGCGTGACAGAGGTAGAGAGCTGTGCGGATAGCGCTTGTGTGAACGGACGAATAAACAGTGCCCGAGAGAGGAAGAGAGGCAGGAGAGGATGAAAGACACGAGGGGAGAGATTGGGTGGCAGAAAGGGTGAGAGAATAGGTAACAGCGCTGATAGAAATAGAAATCTCAGCAGCAGCTTCTGCACACACACACACACACACACAGACACACACACACAGACACACACACACACACACACGCACACACATGCACACACACAGACATGCACACACACACCTGCACTGGTCTCCCAGTGGGTGGCTCTGTGTAATTTGGCACATCTATTTCCTAGGCCGGGTTTGTCTTCAGTGCTGTCGAGGCAGCCGTGAACCCCGCAGGGATATTCCAGCCAGCCCATGAATGATGTCACTTTCAAACACAGTCACTGAACTGCAAAACAAACCCCGCAACTGTGAGGAGTGTCTCGCTCATAACCACCCCCACCCCCCCTCTTTTCTACCGGCCATAATTCCTGTAACAGGAGGTACCTGCCCAGGTTTAATCAGGCCTGTCTGATTGCGGTCAACGCTGACCCCGTTACCCGCTGCTGTGACACACCGCTGCAGCCCTCGTGGACTCTCTCTTTGGTCCAGCACTAATTGAGTGGCTCCTCTCAGGGCAGCGGATCCCCAAATATGTCCCCGAAGCCACCGGGGGGTTATCCCTGCCAGTACTACATGACATCTGCTCTGCTTTAATGGTGTATGGAAAAAAAATACAAAAAAATATGAAAAACCAGCTGCCCTCCCATGCCATTTTCTTCCCTTTGATAGTTCACTTTCTGCTACCACCCAATTTTAGCCCTGTGCCCGTGTCCGAGTGTGCTGGAGCCAATGGAAACTGACTTCTGTCCACTGGGTTTGGATCAGGGGAGAGAGGACGGTCTGGCTCGGAAATGCCTATCCTCTTTCAATGGCACAGTCTGAAACAAACAAACAAACAAACAAACAAACTCATCCAGTGTGTCATCACTGACAGTTCAAGAGCCGTTTGAATGATATCTCGGGGTGAAAAAAAAATGTTTTCTTTGCACTCATATTCATATTTTACAGTCAAGAGATGAATAGGATATCACAAACATTTTCCCGCTTTTGGTCTCTGTATGCAGGAGGATGGAGCCAGCGGTTCCTCGGCTGCACACAGAAACAGACTTGTTTGTTCTGCAGTGGCGAGATTCAGTTCAAGAGAGTGCTTGATAAAAGGTGAGGCCTAGTATATAAAGGCAGGATGAGCAGGAGGAAAATGACTGAAATAGAACAGTCTTAATATGAAAAAATACACCCCCCCATCCTCCTCCTCCTCCTCCCCGGCCCTCCCTGTGAGACTGGCAGGCTCAGTGATGAGCTGACTGGACTGTGCCGCCGACTCTACTGGTTCTCCAAACAATAAACACCACAGATAGGCATCGCGCACTAGAATACTGAATTAAACTGTCTGAGCCTATATGCAGAGATTATCTAAGAAATGGAGCACCGCTCCAGGATCACCGGTTAGACCATATTACTGCACGCTCTCCGCTATAACACGGGAGGCCCGCTGGATTCAGATCAGCGCACCTAAACCGGGATACATGATGAATATGGCCCGTGATACCATCAGAATCAATGATTCCGGTTCCAGTTGCTCTCCCAAGATATAAACGTATAATAAGATGAAATGTGTGTACGTCAAGCCAATCTTTGCACAATCTCCCGGTGCTGCATGCACTACTTTGCATGAATTACAGTAAAATCTGGAGTTATGCATGCAGATAGGCCCCAAGCTGTTAGCCTGTTTTTCTCAAAGGTTTCTCCGAGAGAAAGCGAGGGAAGAGAAGAAGAAGAAGAAGAAGAAGAAGAAGAAGAAGAAGAAGAAGAAGAAGAAAACGGGGGATAGTGATGCAGAGAGGGGAGGTAGGGAGGAAGTCCTGAAGGGAGACTTGCACTTACTAGAAGAGCATTTCTTTTTTAACTTGTTGGAAAACGAGATAGTCGACAAGAACAAAAAAGGAAACAGAAGAAAAACAAACGGAAAAACAAAAAAACTCGGATGAGGAGAGGAAAAACAGCTGAGCGAAACTCTGTTTTCTCCGTTTTTTACAGTTTTAATTTGGCACATGGCACAATCAGTAGGTATGCATCTGGTATACATAAATAAATATTAAATATATTTATACATAAATATACATATAGAGCTCTTACAAAGACACCTAGCGGGGCGGTGGTGGCTTGAGATACTGCCGATGACGACGACACACAGAAATGACCTTGGCTGTGTTCGTGCTTCTCAGTGTGACGATAATGATGATAAGTAGTGTACTTGTTTGTATGTGGGAGCGACATCTCCATAGAAGCCCTATACATATATGTATGTATGCCCATATTTATATATATATTCAAAGAAACACAATTGTGCACTGGTTTACTCAGCGCTAACAGGCCACTGTCTGCTTCTCAAGAGGAACTCTTACAAAGTCAATGGAATCATGTCAGTTAGTTCATTTGAATCTTTAGCTATTTTTTTTTCTTCTCTTACACGTAAAATAATATATTTATTTTGTAATCTTTAAGCAAAAGTAGACATATATAACTTTTAAAATAACAAAAGTGCTATTTTGCAAAGACAGACACCCAGAGACGCAGCAGAAACACTACTGGTGGTGAAACCAAAAGTCAACAACATGAAAAAAAAGTACCCAAACCCCCCCCCCCCCCAGTCCCAACTCGCCACGGTACACAACCTACGAACAAACAAACCAACAAAAAAGGAAACAGGTGCATGGATACACACACACACACACACACACACACACACACACTGACACACACACACACACACGCAAATTTACACATGCATGCACGCACACACGCACACAAATTTACACATGCGCCCATACGCACACACACACACAAGCAGACGTACACGCGCACACAGACCTAGACACACTTACACAAACGTTCACTACTACTTCTTTCACACGTTCAGACAATCCATCTCTTCCTTTGTCTCACTCCTAGTACCACCCGTGCACACACACACAGGAAACCAGCAACCATGTTCACATGCGCGCGCGCGCACACACACACACACACACACACACACACACACACGGGTGCTCTAAGCAGCATGTGTACGTGCACACTTTGTGGGGATAGTATCAGATAGCTTAACAGAAAAAATTGGCTGTAAAAGATGCACTTTTTTTTCCTTAACAAAACAATCACAGTAACACAGTTTGTATCGCTGCCTCCTCCTCTGACGGCAGGAGTCCATCCCAGACAAATCATTTCTATATGAGCTAAAAAAGATAACGCCGCTTCTCTGGCTCCTGTGCGGGTATGCAACAGAAGAAGAAAAAACGAGTCACCCGAAATGGGTTTCAAATCTCTGCATCTGCATATCCTCTAGCTCCCCGTCTGGGATGCCAGTGTCTCGTCTCCGAGTCTCGCCGGCATGTATCACCCTCCACTTAGAAGAGTCTCAGGGAACAGGAACTCACCACAGAAAAGAACAAGCTTCTGTAAGGCATTGAAACATAAAAAAAAAAAAAAAAAAAAAGCAATTAAAAACATTTTGCGAGTACTGACGCCTCGGCCATTGTTCTGGATGCGTCTCCTGCAGGAGGGAGGGATGGGAAATAAAAAGCACTTCTCTTTGTTTTTTGTTATGAATTCAAGAAAAAAATGTGGATATCTCCTCAGTCTGCTTAAAAAGGCTTTTTAAAATGATTATTTAGAAAAGAACGCTGCAGAAAGACACCCCCCCCCCATCTGGGGCGGGGAGGCAGTTTGATTTTGGCAGCTCTGCACAACTTGACATCCACGGAGAGCTCTCAGCAACTCTCCTCGTAGTAAAAGTCTTGTTAAATCTCTTCACGTTTTAATCCGACTCGTGCTCCTTCCCCTCCCCACCCCCTCGCAGCCCTCCCCCTTCCCTGTTATATCTATAAAACACAATCCTCCCATTCCCCCATCGTTCGTTTGTCCACTTCCCTCCTCCTCCACCGCCATCATCTCCTCCTGCACCTGCTGCCCATGGCCTCCTTAAAGCTATACGCGGGTGGTGGAGTGGGAGTGTGGCAGGCCGGTGGAGTTGAAGCCAGCCGTGAAGGTGTTGTACGGGTGCAGGTTGGGCATGCCCACTAGCGAATTGGGAATCATGGTAATGGTGTTGGGGGTCATGAGGGGGATGTCATCCGGAGATCGACGCAAGGTGAGTGTGTAGTCGGGCAGCGAAGACAGACGCAGGGCGCTCTCGTTGCTGTTTCCCGCCTCGCACTCGTGGTGGGTCTGGTTCATCTGGAGCGACATGATCTCCTCCTCGGGCGCGTGGTGGCTGATGTCGTTGGAGGTGGCCTGGCGCTGCGGGCTGGGCTGCCCGTGACCGGAGTCCTGCCGCCGCTTGTCCTTGCGGTAGTAAAGCGCTGCGAAGGCCAGCACGTTGAGGAACAGCAGCGAGGCGCCCACGGCTATGGTGACGCTGAGCTCCGTGGAGTAATCCCGGGGATTCTCCACCACCAGCGGCCCCGTCGCTTCCGAGTCACCCCAGGAGTCTTTGTCTTTGCTGTTGTAGGCCGGGGACATGGGAGGCCGCTTAGTGTTGAACGGCCACGATGTTTTGCCGTTGGGCCTCTTGGTGGACAACGTGTTCTGGGTTGTGTCTGGTGGGGGCACTTTGGTGGTTGTGGAGGTGTAGTGGAACATGTCATGTAGGTTGTACAGGTGGGGCACTAGATGTTTCCAGAAGGCCACTTTGGTGGCGCGGTAGTGGTCGCGGACACGTGGCTTCAGACCAATATGAAGGTAAAGCTGGTCTTGGGGGTTGTACTTGGACCAGGCCACCTCTTCAAAACGGTTGGCCTTGGTGTGGATGAACTTGGTATCCTGTGGAACAGGCTTGTTGGGGTCCCTAAGGAGAGAGGGAAGAGAGGGGCGATATATAGTTAGATCAAATGGGATGCCAAATAACACGAATATTATCGGTTCGTGCGATTGTGGATTTCCATTCATGACAAGAGAGACATAAAAAAGAATATATAACTGAAAGATTATTATTAGGGTAACAGACTGAGCTTAAGGTGCTGTGTGAAATGGGCTTAGTTATTGCTCGCCAACATCGGTGGTGCCCCCTTTGCGTTTTATTGATCTCGCCTGGCACAAGGACCAACCCAGACTGCACTCAAGGCAGTGTAATGAAACGCCAAGAACAGAAAAGGTTTGCAGCTAATTGCTGATCTAGATGTGGGTGGAGATGTACGTTTTTTCATCTGACTCAAAAGACACCGAGGTAGATGTACTCATTTAGTCCGGACCTGCAGAAATGTATTTATATCACAATATATCTCCGCCAACAAACTACAGGCAGCAGTACTCTGCCCCCGTTTCCTTTAAGACTTATGACCGGTGTGTGTAACGTGCATGTCTTTCTCGTCCTTCTCCCTCCTCTTCCCAGATGTTGTTCTCGATTCAGGTCTGCTGCAGACCACCCGCAAAACCGGGGGAAAGGCTTTTAAAGTAAACACGTATGAATAAGTCAGCAGGCTTTAGGGCTCACGTCAGGAGGCATCTTGTTGTTGATAATCCAGCACTGGTGCAGCCCCTCTGCTAATTGCTCAGGGAAGGCAGCGCAGTGTGCATTAGCTTCCAGTGTGCTGATGTAAAGTGGACCATATTAATCAAGACACTAAGAGGGAGCTGCCGAACTCTCTCTCTCTCTCTCTCTCTCTCTCTCTCTCTCTCTCTCTCTCTCTCTCTCTCTCTCTCTCTCTCTCTCTCTCTCTCTCTCTCTCTCTCTCAATATACTCTCTCCCTCCCTCCCTCCCTCCCTCCCTCTCTCTCTCTCTCTCTCTCTCTCTCTCTCTCTCTCTCTCTCTCTCTCTCTCTGTCTCTCTGTGGCGTTTGTGTGTGCATGCTAGAGACAAAACTAATGTGAGCGAGTGAGAGGGAGACTGAGACAGTGACAGACGGACACAGAGAGAGAAAATGAGAAGAAAAAAAAATCCACGTGGGTGCAGTACCAGCTTTGGTCTACAGAGCTCAGTGTTTCACTTTTCAGTTTTGCGCATCGCCTTATGACGGCCAACCATTTCAATTACAGTGAAGCTATTGATTTATTGAGCGAATTAACATATAGCAATCTCCTATAATCACACTTCTCCTTGTTGCCTTGTTGCAGCACAATGTCAGGAGCGACGGCTTTAGCGCGAGCCCCGCGCCGCGGGCTCCCGCTTTAGGCGCTCTGGAAATGACTTTTACGAGAGCACTGCAGAGGCCTTAAAAACAATAATTGATGTCAGAGCGGAGAAGTTAAAACTGTTTTTTGTTGTGAAAGGCGAGAATCTGGGAGGCATTTCTTTAAATGTCACCAAATATCCCTTTGTGGGTCTGGGGTGTGATGTCAGAGGCAAGCAAAGTTAAAATTTAGTTTGGGATTTAGGGACGTGGCAGCTTCCGTTTTTTGGCACGGGGGTGAAATGCTCCAAACACAGCCAACAGAATTAAAAGCCACGCCAGAAGAATTCTCCCTTCATCCTCTCCTGTTCATTTCTCTGCTGTCAATTTTTCTTTTTCAGGTCAGTGCATCTGGGAGAGGTGAGAGAGAGGGAGACAGCGAGGGAGGCATGGTGGTGGGGGGGTTGGCAGAGAGAGGAGGAGGAGGGTGATGGGGGAAAGGCAAATTGAGATGGCTGAAACCGAATCTCTGGGCATGGGTTAGTGTCAGTGGAACGGCCTGTAAATAACCTCTTTTATTAGGCCCGTAATGATCCCCGATGAATATTGACAGCCAGACTATGATGACTTTGTAGCTGAATATCAGTAATTACGTTTCAAAGGAGCGGATGGTGAAGGTAAGGTCATATTGATCTCGCTGCGCGCAACATGCCAGAGAACAGAATGTCAATGGAGCAGCCCGGGACGCGGTCATCTGCATCCCCCCGATGCTCCATGAGTTCTCACCGCGGACGAGCCCATGTCCGCAGATGACGGACGATCCTGGAGACCAGAGCAATCTGACTAAATGGGAATTCCTGGCATTTCCATAATGCCACGAATGCCTCGTTCGCACGAGGACCGATTTGCTGAATGGTGATGGCAAAAATATCGAAAGTGTATCTGAGAAGATCCCAAAAAATAGAGAATATAAAAATCACTGCAACAAAAAAAAAAAAAGGGAAAAAGGGAAAAAGGGAGCAGCAGCGCAGAGGGGTTTAAAATGCTCTCTGGTGGCTGGCTGGCTGGTTCAGTATAAGTGAAGATGAATAATTTAGGGAACACAAAGAAATCAATGTGGCATCTTAAGTTAATTTGATTTGCTGCATTACAGAACAACTGGCTGCCTTATCTAATTACACACACATATGCTTGGGTAATTGTTGCAATGTCAATAGTAAACAAACTGCGCTCCTTTGAAGGTTTCTGCAGCTGCTGCTTCACCTTTTGGCTGGACGGTAGCTTTGAGCTGCTGTCGTGAGCTCTGGAGTCACAGGTAGTGATCTGAAGCTTGGGACCTGCTGCTCAGTGTGCCGAGGGCTACCAGGGTCTCTGGCTCTTTTTGCATAGACGCATTGTTGGGAGATGTGTTGCACACCATGCCCCTCGTTTTCCATCGCAACTCGATAAAAGAGCGCTGCAGACCTTGCAGGGGTACAAATGGCTATCTCTGTAAATGCTGTACAGGATTAGATAATTCTTTATGACATTGTTATAGACATTTAAAATGGTACGTCATTCTGCCTGTATTACGCAAAATCTAGGAGGAATCCTAAGACTCTACAGTGTTCGCAGTTCCTTAGTATTTGTACAGTGACATTCTGTTTGATGTTTTGGGTCTGTGCTCAGTGCGTTGGATGAGAAATGTCACCAAGACTATGAAGTTGTCCATGTGGAGGCTGAGCAAAGTCCTAATACGGACACAGTCGGGATTAAAAAAAAGAGGCTGAAAACAAAATGTGGTGATGGGGCATCTGGGTAGTGTGGTAGTCCATTTTGTTGCCTACCAACACAGGGATCAGTGGTTCGAATCCCCGCATTACCTCCGGCTTAGTTGAGTGTCCCTACAGACACAATTGGCCGTGTCTGCGGATGGGAAGCCAGATGTGGGTGTGTGTCCTGGTCGCTGCACTAGCGCCCCCTCTGGTCGGTCGGGGCACCTGTTAGGGGGGAGGGGGAACTGGGGGGAATAGCGTGATCCTTCCACGTGCTACGTCCCCTTGACGAAACGCCTCACTGTCAGGTGAAAAGAAGCGGCTGGCGACTCCACATGTATCAGAGGAGGCATGTGGTAGCCTGCAGCCCTCCCCGGATCGGCAGAGGGGGTGCAGCAGCGACTGGGACAGCTCAGAAGAGTGGGATAATTGGATGGGTACAACTGGGGAGAGAAAAGGGAGAAAATAAAGAAAATGTGGTGATGGACACCAGCAGCGGGCTGATGTTGACGTACTGCAGAATTTTTTAAGTCACTGCACAGAAAAGGTATTTTCCTTAATGTTAAAAGAAACAAAAAAAGACCCCTTTATTTAAAATGACTACCCATCAGCTCCTGCTGGAAACCTGATATAGAGGTGGCATAGGTGCAAACACAAAAAGTGGCAGAGTACTTTACCTGTTCATTTAATATGCATGAAAATACCCTACTTTCAAGATACCAGTTTCCACTCAAACCTTGTGGCTATCGTGTCATTTCACATCCAAAATCATAGGTGGCTGGAGCTAAAACAGCATGACGCTGTCAAAATATTTATAGAGCTCACGGTATGTGTTTTTCTTCCCAGCATATGCCATGGAGTGAGCTGTGCCGTGCTGGCATAATGTGATGTTTGTGGCCCTGTTGGGTTCTCAGAACTCCCCTGCATTAGCTGATAGCCTACCTCCTGTCAGACCTCCCACTTAATCCGGATGGTCGTTGGAGCCGTGGCTGGGCTCCCAAGCAGAGGAGAGGGATTATTACACCCATAAAAGCAGGCGTTTTAATGGCCTTTCAGATTTCCTCTGATGTGTTCATATGGCTGGGGTACTTGGACCCAGCGCTATAAACCACTCCTTCATCTCCTCTTCAGCCTTGCTCAACATGACCTGCTGACCTCCGCTAACCTTGGCTAGTCATGCGAGTGGAACCGGTCCTGTGTGTGCGTGTGATTGACTGTGAGGTTTGTATGTTTGCGCATGTGTATGTTCTATGTGAGTGTGCGTATCTGTGTCTGGCTGTGTGTGCACCAGCATATGCCAGTTCGTGCACGAATCTGTGACACATTGAGGTGGAATGGCCTCTGGGACTGTCCCAATGGAGGTGTGGCACTGGAGCTCAATATGAGTCACATTCGACAGCGCCATACACACTATACTGCGATGAAAACATTGCCTTCAGGCTGGTGTTTGGAGAAATCTACCATAACTGATTAGAAGATCTTATATATGCTGTTGGACCACCCAAGTATAGAGAATGACACAACTCACAGCTCCGCTTGGGCAGAATTTTTTTTTTTTTTTTTAAATGGAGGACTTAGTTCATTAGTAATTCTTGTCTCTCTCTGAAAGCACTGATGTAAAAGGTAGATAGGAGGAGAAAAGGAATATCATTTTCTTTCTTTTTTCCTTTTCCGTGTACCTCCTTCCCCTTTTCATCCCAATGTAATTTGAAGCGCTTGAATGATCATAGACCTAGCCATCACCAAATCTGAAAAGACACATTTAGGTGCCCTAAGGCGGGAGACAAGGATCTATTTTCACTACACTCGAGGTCTCTGGATTCCTGAGCCGAGTGTAGCTTCTCAGTATGAAACAAGGAGCACGCATTAATTCAGTGGTACCGACGTTCACTTAGCTAAGCTGCTCCAATATGTAAAGCGAGAGCCGGCTTTTTTTTGGGTGCTTTTCGTCTTTTGTTTTTGTGACAAATTCATCCCCTGCAGTTGTTTATCTGCTTGCCAGGTAACTCAAAGTACACACCTTATAACTTCCATCCCAACAGAGGGGATCTAATGCATTTAAACACATTCACGGGGAATTCTTGCACAATCTAAATTCTGTTTGTAGACTTTTGTCTTGGCTCAATGGGGAGCGGGGGGGTAAGTTCAGTGACGGGCGAGCAAATTATCAGGCTGTGTGCTTTTACCCTTCATGTGGTCACATGCTGAGGCAGGGGCCTGAGTGATGCGTGGTTCATATTTAATGGCAGCCTTTGGTTTGGCAGGATAAGTGATGCAGGGTGAGGCACTGTGACTTTGGGGCGTTGGAGGACACAGCACTTGGACCACTTCTTATTATGGACGCTATTGATTTGCCAGATGAGGTGAGTGGCAGACAACACATCGTGGCCCCTACCCTGTTCCCTGTCTTCTCCCGTATCGTTTCAGTTGTCACTCGTGAACAACTTTGCTGCTACTTCAAAATGACTTCCTATTGGTTTTTTTTTTGTTTTGTTCTTCTTCTTAATCACTCACACGCTGATGAACACTTGCAAACTCACACACTCTGTCTATTTTCCTGTCTCCCAATCTCTCATTACATTCAGTGCACAGCATGGACACCGATCAATGGCATCCAGGCCCCTTAACAAGCCGCACCACTTCCCCACCTTCTTTAATGCAAATCAGGATATTGGCTACAAATCTCCTATCAAGTGAGTGCCTACTTAATGGAGTAGTAAGGTGGATGGTCGGGCCTGTGTTTGTCTCGCAGAAGCTTGCCATCCACTGACCCGCTACCCTTATAGAGGCCTGGTATAGGCCAAGTTGGCTCCAATTAGAAAGGGTGAGGGGAAGGCAGGAATAGCTGGAGAGAGGGTGGTGGTGGGAGTGAGGTGGTGTAATGAGTTGACAGCTAGGGTAAAGAGGTTGTGGCAGTGCGTGGATGGGGTCAAAGGCAGGGTTGGGGGGGAGTAACGGTCGATGTATACATGCTGTTAACCCCTTAAGGGAGGGTTGTTCGATTAACACATGCAAAGAAAAACAAAGCAACTAAAAGTAACTCGTAATGTTACAAACAAAAGCGCAGGCTATTATGCTATGTAGACACAGCAATTTCCATTTACATCTGTTTGGTTTGGTCTCTGCCGACTGGAAACACAAAGCAATCAATATTGCATGTTTTAACCCATGTTGTGAATATAAAACAGGCGTGCAGTTGCTTTTTTTTGTGCCGAATAATGAGAGAGAGGGGGAGAGGGAGAGAGAGAGAGAGAGAGAGAGAGAGAGAGAGAGAGAGAGAAAGAGAGAGAGCGACAGACAGAGAGAGAGAAATTCAATGTGTGAGAGCACTCTGCTCTTTAACTATAGCAGGGCTCCACGCAGCATGAGCCATAGCTCACACACAAATAAAGGGGAAATGAGCAGCAGTCAAAACAGAAAACACGAGTAGGGAGACTTGATTCACCAACATATTTGCAGCACTAATGATCTATTATGATTGATCTTCACTTAGCGTTTCATCATTCTCGCCCTCATTCTTCTTCATTCTCATTCTCCTTCATTCTCTCTATGTCTCTCTCTCCCGCTGTCTCTCTTGTTATTTGGTACAAAAAAGCAACTGCAGGACTGTTACAATGGCAATTTTAGGGGGTGGCCTGGGGTGGCCATGACCACCCCCTAAAATCTAATTTGCCACCCCTGTGGCCACCCCAGATCTGATAGGCAGTTGGTCAAGTTATCAACACAAGTTCATCAAAAACTCCAAAACGGAGTCATACTTCAGTGGCTAATGTATTTAGTGACAGAAGTTCAGCCTCTAGATCCAAGGAGCTAAACAAGAACAAGCATGGTTGCTTCTTTTTTTATTGGCCTATTTGTTTGTTTGTTTGTTTTTTCTGTGATATAAGAACTGTTTAAAGAAATTTTTTGTCTTGAAGATAAAGGACTTTTATTTTGCATACAGTATGAATTAGCTCATGTTCACATTTCACATATTTCATTGGATGTTTAAATATGCAGAGGCAGAGCAAATTGCATTGAAACACTGTAAACGCTTTGACCACAATATATTCTTAATGTGCTATTATAATAATAAATAAGATTTCAATAGTTATATAAAAATAAACCTTACTGTGTGGATAAATAGAAAATAATTCGGCCCATTGTTGAGACTCTCTAAGTTTTCTTTTTGATACTCTAACGGGGTCCAAGCTATCAATTAAGGGGTCACAGATCCCTGAGACCTCTATATTTTGCACACCAATTCTAACCTAATTTGGCAGCGATCCTGCTGGATATTTATTTACAATTCGTTTACATTTTAATTTAGCAGACACTTTTATCCAAAGCGACATACATCTAAGAGTTAATACAACACAAGCAAGGATCTAGGCAAGAGACAGCAACGCATGTAAGTGTAAAAAAAGAAAAACTAGTTTCGAGTCCGATAGGACACAGGTGTCAACAGGCAGTGCACAAAGGCAATGCATAGGGTGCATAGAAGCGAATTTTTTATTCATTTAAAAAAAAACACCATCAGGTGTGCAAGAAAGAGCTGGGTATTTAGCTTCTTAAAGATGGAGAGGGACTCAGTGGATGAAATGGAGTTTGGTAACTCGTTCCACCACCGGGGAACTACAGAAGAGAAGAGTCTGGCTAGTGACTTAGGGCCCCGTTTTGGTGGAAGTGCCAGGCGCCTAGGATAGGTAGCTAGCTAGCTATAGCTGTTGCTTCATAGTGAATTGAATGACTTTCATTACATTTTCCCTAGGGACATTAAGAGAATAGCCATAATGAAAAGAAGCAGATATATTCAAAGCTGCTGCTGCTGCATCTTCTTCTTCTTCAAAAAGAGTTAGAGCCAGCCACAGCTACTATCAGCAGTGAAAAAGCACAATCAAGTCAGCAGCTGAGTCACAGCAATAGTGATGAAGAGCAATTGCTGGTAGTTCCACGTGTATCCTTGATGAACATATCTGACTTTAACTTGTATGCTCACATTTAATTTTACTAAGCAGAGATAGATCACTGTCCTGTTTTCACCTATTCAAAATCAGAACCAGAAGCAGATTTAGGATCACATTTATTGCAAAGTAGTTCAAGAACGTACAGGGAATTTGACTTGGTATGTTGGTGTATTCAGATACTTCACCTACAGCTGACCAGCCGCACCCAGAAGAAGACATTAGTGGAGTTGAGTATAGGGCCATAGCCAGGGCAAAGTGTTCATTGAGGTCCAGAAGCATATGTAGAGTAGGTTTATTTTATAGCTTTACATTTGAACTTTTTTTAACTCATGTCCCAGGAAAATTTGTGTCTCTGACATTTAATTTCCTGCATTCTGCCTATGATTATTCATCTATATCATTATCATTTTTGTCACACACATAACTTGAGGCAAGTGTTCCAATGAATTAGATTGTTGGCCTAATTGTAGACAAAGGTGAAGTGCATTACAACTGAATAGTTTAGTAATATGTGAGAATTCAGATGAGTGAAATAGCACATGCTAAGTTGAGTAGCCCATTATACTAAAATGATACAAAATCTCATTCAGAAGCACTGCCATCTCACAGGTAGAGAACAGACTGGTTCAACAGATGTGAACAAGGTAAATATGTGACCATGTTTTAGTTTTAAAAAAAGAAGTAACAAGTTAGTAGACACTAAAATGTTACTCAATGCTGGTAAACTCTCGTTCTTATCCCTCCGACTACCAGATGTGGCAGGGAAGGGAACATATGTGGCACCAATGTGTCCACGTCCAGCCTATGGATGTGATGGTTATTTTTATGACTTCAAGTACGTCACCTAGTGACCAAACACATTCAGAGGAGGATACACGGTCTCCATGTCAGGGCATGTCAGTAGGTGCCAGCGACAGTGACAGCAATGACAGAGAGGCTCTTCCTTCACACTCAATTCGCAGATGACACCACAGTGATTGGACTAATAAGTGACAGTGATGAGAGGGCCTATAGGAGGGAAGTGGAAGGTTTAACCACATGGTGCCATGATGACAACCTCTCTAAATGTCAAGATAAAAGAAATCATTGTTGGCTTTAGAAAGATCAGAGAAAATCAAATTCTTATTTCCATTAATGGGTCATCCACTGAAAATATGGATACTTGGGGATATTGGGGAATGAAAGAGGTTAGCCTTAGGACGTATCTTTGCTCTCTTATCTGTCAAATGTCAAAAATCAATCTCAAAAATGCATTGCAAATGCATTCTGCTATATCAAACATAGGCATGAAGTTTTTATTTTTGTTTCTTTTGGTAAATGGTGCCAAATACCAAGGGTAATAAAGGAGGTCAGTCAATCAAATTTGTGTCATGAAATGTTATAGGAATGAATGGCCCGATCAAATGCTCAAGGGCTTTTTCTCACCTTAAACATCTCACTGCTGAGATCGTGTTTTTACAGGAGACACATTTGAAAGTGGTGGACCAGACAAAGCTGTGAAAAAGTTGGATCAATCAATCAGTCAGTCAGTCAGTCAGTCAGTCAGTCAATCAATCAATCAATCAATCAATCAATCAATCAATCAATCAATCAATCAATCAATCAATCAATCAATCAATCAACCAATCAATCAATCAATCAATCGATCGATCGATCGATCGATCGATCAATCAATCAATCAATCAATCAATCAAGTTGCATTTTATATAGTGCTTTTCTAGCTGCATTTACATTTCTGGTCAAATCTGAATTTCAGACACCTGTTACAATAGAACAAAAGTTTTTTTCCGCACAATCGCTACCTATTTCGGGTGCGTAAGGCCACCGAAATGTGATTTACAACGATTAATTTATTCACATGTGTATTACAAAAAAATTTGACATGGACCGTTTGAGACTATTGACATTAAGCAGACCAATGACACAGCTTAGTCAGTATACAGATAATGGATTGTCGACAGCAGTGGAATGGTCACCAGAAACTACAAAGTTATTTTCTTGCACCTAACAGTACCATTTCCATTATTACCACACGGGAATGAATCAGAGCCTCTGAATAGCACACAGACTTTGCACACGGCCCTTCCATTCTAACTTTAACATTAAAGCTAGAGGTGTAACAATATTAATCAGTAAAAAAATTCAGTTCAACACCTCAACAGTCGTTATGTTATTGTTATGGGTTCTTTATTTCACATGCCAGTTCTTTTAGTCAATGTATATAGTCCCAACTGGGACGACGCCCAATTTGTTAACAAACTCTTATCTTCTCTCCCCTGTTTAAATACACACCGATTGATATTAGGAGGTGATATAAATTGTGCAATCAATCCAAGATTGGATCGTTTGAGTTTGAAAGTAGTTCCCCCAACAGGAATGGCAAAAGCGTGGGCAATTTTTATGGAGGAGAATGGATGTGTGGACCGTGGAGGTTTTATAACCCTTCAGCCAAAGAATTTTTTTTTTCAAATGTCCATCATACATTTTCCAGCATAGACTATTTCTTAGACTCATCCCTTCTTAGTGAAGTCAAATCTGTGGAATATTCAGCAATTATCATATCAGATCATGCCCCATTGACACTTGAAATTAACGTCTCCAATCTCTTGACAGATCATCCTCCTTGGGAATTTAACTTACTACTACTATCTGATGAGAAATTTTATGACTACCAATCAAAATCTATAGAAACATTCCTAGATACAAATATAGATGAATCCATCTCCCCCTCATTACTGTGGGAAACTTTGATAGCATTCCTAAGTGGCCAAATAATTTCCTATTTCTCTCATATAAGTAAACAACACAAAAAACAACTTCAAGAATTAACAGAATCAATATTAAACATAGATCGCCAATGTTCCACAAATCCTACGCCAAAACCCCTTAAAAAAGATTAGATTTACAATCACAATTCAATTTTCTATCTACAAATAAGGCAGAGCGCTCATTACTCCATTCTCGTGATTTTTGTTATGAGTATGGAGAAAAGGGGAGTAAGCTTCTTGCTCATCAACTGAAATGAAAATCTGCATCTCAGCGTACACCCCAGGTGAAGGACCCTGGTAATAACCTGGTGACAGATTCTAAAGAGATTAACAACATTTTTACATAATTTTACTCCACTTTATACACTTCTGAAGTACCAGTAGACAATTCCAAAATGATAAAAATTTTAAACAATTTAAATATTCCAACAATTAGTGAGGATCTTGCCTCAGATTTGGAGAGGCCAATAGGTCTGGCAGAAATTGTTACAGCTATAAGATCAATGCAGAGTGGGAAGATGCCAGGTCCAGATGGTTATCCTACTGATTTCTATAAGAAGTTTGCTAACAAGCTCTCTCCTCTTTTGCTTAATATGTTCCAAGACCCAATTGAAAAAGGTTAGTTACCTTTGACACTCTGTCAAGCATCCATAACCCTTCTACTTAAGAAAGACAAGGACCCCACTAACTGTGGATCCTTTCATCCTATCTCACTTCTTAATGTAGATGTCAAGATCATTGCAAAGGTGTTTGCTCTACGCTTGGAATCAATTCTTCCAAATATCATCTCTGAAGACCAAACAGGCTCCTTAAAAAAATCGGCATTCATTCTCAAATATTCGTAAACTTTTAAATATTATCTACTCTCCCAGCAACAACTCTTCTCTGGAAGTTGTCATATCTCTAGATGTGGAGAAGGCCTTTGACTGAATTGAATGGGGCTATTTATTCACAGTACTTGACAAATTTGGTTTTGGTAATAATCTTATCGTATGGACCCATCTTCTTTATTCCTCACCTCAAGCTTCAGTCTGCACTAACTCTATAAGGTCTCTGTTCTTTAATCTCTCTAGGGGAAGTCATATGGGGTGCCTCCTATCCCCACCGCTTTTCGCTATAGCCATTGAACCACTTTCCATACCACTAAGAACTTCACCATTATTGCAAAGTGTGAGAAGAGGAGGGGTTGAGCAAAGTGTGGCTTTGTATGCAGATGATTTATTAGTGTACTTAACTGACCCTGAATCTTGTATATTAACAATTGTCTCACTCCTTGAGGATTTTGGGTCATTTTTTGGGTACAAATTAAACTTTAATAAGAGTGAATGCTTCCCCATCAATGAGAAAGCCCTACAAATTCGACAAGCTTCAATCCCATTTCACTTATCCTATTCAGGTTTTAAATATCTTGGTATAAAAATTACTCGCCCCCTCTCCTCTCTTTACACAGCAAATTTCACCCCACTGCTAAATCAAATGAAACTTGATTTCAATAGATGGAGTAGCCTGCCACTATCATTAACTGGTAGAATCCAATCAGTAAAAATGAACATTCTCCCAAAGTTTTTGTTTTCCAGTGTCTCCCTATATACCTCCGTAAAACATTTTTTTTTTTGCACAATTAATCAAACAATCAGCCATTTTATTTGGGGAGGCAAACACCCCAGAATTAGCCATACCTTCAACAAAACAAAGAAATGGGTGGCTTAGCTCTTCCCAGTTTTATCCATTACTACTGGGCAGTGAATATACAAAAAATATCATTTTGGAATGTAGTTGGTGCTCATTAGAGGCTAAATCATGCCACTTGTCTTCACTTCCAGCATTAGTCTTTTCATCACTCCCTATAAAACCATTTCGGTACATCTCAAACCCTATAGTACATTCTACTTTAAAAATATGGATCCAATTCCGACATCACTACAAATTCAAAACACCATCTGTATTAGGACCTATCACCAACAATAATCTATTCCCTCCCTCAACCCTTGACTCTACTTTTTTCTAAGTGGAAAGATGTAGGTCTACAATGTTTTAAAGATTTATTTCACAATGACACATTTCCCTGCTTTGACGATCTCGTCGGGGTCACCAGTGTAGAGGAGCTCAAGCAGGAGTCGTGACAACTTTCTCTTTCGGCTACACAACGTGCACCATTTATTCCTTCCACCATTACGACAACAAAAACCCGCGCAGCGGAAGTGTGTCACTGTAAACCCGAACAGAGAAAACAGCAGCTGTAAACTAACGTTCCTACTAGCTCAATAAGGGGAATTATGTATCCCCATAACCACTACAATCTACATAGAAAATACAATTTACCTCGCTCCAATATGTTCAAGTTTTTTTTAAGTGCGTAACTTTATACATAAACAATTTCCTTTATTTCCGTCTCTCCCACTGCAACTCGCTTGAGAAAATATGTTAAAACCTATCCTCCCTGCTCAAAAAGGGCTAATATAATTTTTGTATGAGAGCCTCTTAAGCTTAGAAAATCATTCAACTCAGAAAATCAAAGCACACTGGCAGAAGGAAGTAGATTTTGAGCTAACAGATGACTATTGGGAGGGAGCGTTAAAACGGGTTAACTCCTCCTCATCATGTGCCAGCCTAACACTCATTCAATTTAAGGTTTTACACAGAATCTATTTTAGTAAATCCAGGCTAGCTGAGGTATATCCAGGCTTAGATCCATGGTGTGACTGTTGCTCTCACTCACCCGCAGATCTGACCCATATGTTTTGGTCATGCTCTACACTTCAAAATGATTGGTCTTTAGTTTTCAACACCCTTTCAGATGTCTTAGGAGTCCCCACTGAACCAAATCCACAAATCACCA
The DNA here is from genome assembly GCF_029633865.1 of Lampris incognitus. NCBI lineage: Eukaryota > Metazoa > Chordata > Actinopteri > Lampriformes > Lampridae > Lampris > Lampris incognitus. The sequence continues at coordinate 21,429,643 of NC_079211.1, read as the reverse complement.
TCTTTGGAGTACCAACAAATAATTTGTTCTTATCCTTGAACACTAAACAAAGTGATATTATTGCATTCATATCTCTTCTGGCTCACCAAAGGATTCCTTTAGCCTGGAAATCTCCCTAATCACCATCACATTCTGGGTGGTTAAAATATATAATGTCATATTTTACCATAGAAAAAATTAAATATACTTTGAGGGGATCAAAAAACGTTTTTACTACAAATGGCAGCCTTTCCTTTCCTATTTTGCAAACCTGTCTGTATTACCCTCGGAGTAGAGATCAGATGGTGATGAGAGAGCTGTCATAAGTCTACCAAAACTATGCTGAATTTGTCATTATTCATCTGTACCCTTGCAGGCTTGCTTAATTTTTACATGTATTTTACAAATGTACATTGTTGAATGCTCTTGCCTATGACACTTAATCAATGCAAACTCGTGAACCTATTATGAACAGATGACACTGAGATATGGTATTGTCACTTTATTTTCCGATACCCCTAAGGCACGGGGGGGAGGGGGGGTTCATTTGTTGTTTTGTCTGTTCTGTTTGTTTTGCATTTCTTTAAAAAATAGAAAATGTGGAGATATTTGTTAATATTGGATACTGTATTTGTGCCTACATCTTCAATAAAAATACTTACAAAAAAACCAGAAAAGAGGACACTAGTTAGTAGACACTAAAATGTTACTCACTGCTGGTAGACTCTCGTTCTTATCCCTCCGATTATCAGATGTTGCAGAAACACGGCCACTTATCACTGAGGAATAAGTTCTGATTGGCTGAAATAAGTCTTATTTGGTGAATCGATACGACCATAGGGCCTAAAGAGGATTTGCTCAGATTTGTTGACTATTCTGCTGAGGCTGTGCTCTAACATTAGCCTAATAGATGCGTCGGCAAGGGGGATTTATAATGATGTCAAAACACTTTTGTTCACAAAATAAAATCGTGTTCATTCACACACACATAATGCAAAATGTCAGCCTGAAAGGGAAACAAATTACCGAGTTCCAGACCTCGGCGACCTCATAGCTGGCTATGGGGGGTGGTTGAGTTTGATCCAGCAGTGTCTGCAGCTCCACCTGCTCATCATGGTATGTCAAGTTCTGTTACTTCCAGATGTGTCTTCCGTGAACAGTTACCTGAAGTTGCCATGTACTCTCACATTTGATTTAATTAAAAAAGGATGGTCCACTTTTGCTCAACATGTATATTCGTTTGCTAACGCAGAGCAAACCCCACTCTTAAGCATACACAATCTATTCTTTAGATCTCATTACAAAACATTATAAAAAGACAAGGGAACATGACACCAATGTGTCCATGTCCAGCCTATCGATGTGATGGTGATTATTTTTATGACTTCAGGTACTTCACCTAGTGACCAAACACATTCAGAGGAGGATACACAGTCTCCATGTCAGGGCATGTCAGTAGGTGCCAGCGACAGTGACAGCAATGACAGAGAGGCTCTTCCTTCACACTCAATTCGCAGATGACACCACAGTGATTGGACTAATAAGTGACAGTGATGAGAGGGCCTATAGGAGGGAAGTGGAACATTTAACCACATGGTGCCATGATGACAACCTCTCTAATTGTCAAGATAAAAGAAATAATTTTTGGCTTTAGAAAGATCAGAGAAAATCAAATTTATATTTCCATCAATGCGTCACCCTCTTAAAACATGTACACTTTTAGATGTCTCAGTTTACACATCACAGACACCCTCACATGGTCTCCCAACACCAACTGCATCCGGATGAAGGCACAGCAGATTGTATTTTCCGAGGTGTTTCAAGAGTTTTGGTGTGAGGACCAAAACTCATGAATTTTTACTGCAGTACCATCAAGAGTGTCTTGAAAGGCTGTATCACAGTGTGGTTTGCCAACCTGACTGCTCAGGACTACAGACTACTTCAAAGGACTGTAAAGACAGCAGCAAAGATCATTGTTATGGAACTACCACAATTTCATAATATTTACACCACTTGATGCAAAAGGAAAGCCCAAAACATCATTAAGGACACCAGCCACTCTGCTCATTTTCTGTTCTCGCTCCTTCTGTCCAACAAATGTTACTGAAGCATCAAATCACACACCACCCATCTCAGTAATAGTTTCTTTCTGCAGTCAGGTTGCTGAACAGCTGACACACCCATATGCACCTGACACTGTTGTGTTATCGTATACTGTATATTTTTATGTGTGTATATATATGTGATGTGTGTGTGTGTATATATATATATATATATATACATACATAAAACTTCGTTAAAAGAAACACTCATGGTAGGAAAAGTGCTCAATAAATAAGGAGCAAAATAATCCAGAGATTCAAGTAAATTCTTTATGAGACAGTACAAGGCTGTTTCATGCCATAAGCAATCATCAGCTGTTGAATCACTGGATTATATATACATATATATATACATATATATGTATATATATATGTGTGTGTATATATGTATATATGTATATATATATATGTGTGTGTGTGTGTATATACTCTAGGCTCTAACCAGAGTAGAAAAAGAAGTGGGAGGCCGCGTTGCACAACTGAGCAAGAAGATAAGTACATTAGAGTCTCTAGTTTGAGAAACAGACGCCTCACAGGTCCCCAACTGGCATCTTCATTAAATAGTACCTGTTAGAGCCTGTTTGTGCTGTCCTCTGAAGGGAGTAGTACACACCGGTGTAGGAAATCTTCAATTTCTTAGCAATTTCTCGCATGGAATAGCCTTCATTTCTAAGAACAAGAATAGACTGTCGAGTTTCAGATGAAAGTTCTCTTTTTCTGGCCATTTTGAGCGTTTAATTGACCCCACAAATGTGATGCTCCAGAAACTCAATCTGCTCAAAGAAGTGCCCATCCAACCAATCCAACTTGTGGGAGCTGCTTCTGGAAGCGTGGGGTGCAATTTCTCCAGATTACCTCAACAAATTAACAGCTAGAATGCCAAAGGTCTGCAATGCTGTAATTGCTGCAAATGGAGGATTCTTTGACGAAAGCAAAGTTTGATGTAAAAAAAATCTTATTTCAAATACAAATCATTATTTCTAACCTTGTCAATGTCTTGACTCTATTTTCTATTCATTTCACAACATATGGTGGTGAATAAGTGTGACTTTTCATGGAAAACACGAAATTGTTTGGGTGATCCCAAACTTTTGAACGGTAGTGTATATATATATATATATAGAGAGAGAGAGAGAGAGAGAGAGCGAGCGCTTTTTTCAGGAGCCATCAATGGTGCTGATGAAAGTGCTCAACAAATGTGGGCAGAATATCAAGATAGATGTAGGAAAAAACTTTAATTCATAGCAGTACAAGCCTGTTTTGTGTGTCGCGCACTCATATACTATATACTTAGCACAAAAAGAAAGGAAATTTGTGTTTGGTAGATTATTTCTTTGTTGTAACAATGCTTCTTGGCAATAAATCTTATACCGTTGGAAAGCCTGTTTATTTCCCTTTTAAATGGTGCCACATTTGTAAGGAACATGCATTTGTGGGATGAGCAGCAGAGTTGAGTATGTGGGTTGTGCCCATGAAAAATTTGCCATATCTTCTCTGCCAATGCCGATCAGCTTATTTTGCTGTTGCTGTTGACTCCTGTTTTGAGCTTCTGGTACCCCAGGTGCTGACAATCAGGTGCCTGGTATAACATTTATTGCCAAGAAGCATTGTTACAACAAAGAAATAATCTACCAAACACAAATTTCCTTTCTTTTTGTGCTAAGTTTATATACACACACACACACACACACACACACACACATATATATATATATATATATATATATACATACACACACACACACACACACACACACACACACACATATATATATATATATATATATATATATATATATGTATATAGTGTGTCGCATGAAACAATCTTGTACTGAAATTTGTTAACTTTTTTCCCCCTACATCTATCTTAATATTCTGCTCCTCTTTTGTCGAGCACTTTTATCAACAACATTGATGGTTTCTGGGGGGAAAAAAACACTATGTATTTACTGGGATGGTGTGATTTGTGTCCTCTGTCCTTGTGTCCTTTGTGTTAAGGCAGAGAAAGCCAGACCACAATAATTCCATATGCACATGCTACCCCACCTGGACTTCACGGTATGTTGTGATAGTTTATCTTTCAGTCTTACACAGAATTACGAGGGTCTAGTATTTAAATGGAACAAGTTCTAATACTGACTACTAATCTACTGACTATACTGATCTTCCTTGTGTGCACGTGCAGTCGGTTCTCCTCCCAGGTCTCCGTGGTGATGGTGGTCGCCACTTGGACGCTGCCTGCCATTCCCCTCATCACATTTTAATTTCATAAATCCATATAATTTTTAATTAAATGGATTTAATTATAATTTTTTTCTTTTTTTATATGATGATGCTGGTCACGTGGCTTGGGTCCTGGACTGTTCCGATGGCGTCTGGATACTGCTTGGCATCCTGCGCATCATATTCTTCATGAATTTTACAAGTCCATTATAATTCTGTTATCCTTTTTCAATGTTGTATTGTGTAAATTGCGTAAACACAACATCTATTGCATGCTGTCCATCTTGGGAGAGAGATCCCTCCTCTGTTGCTCTACCTGAGGTTTCTTCCTATTTTTTCTCCCTGTTAAAGGGTTTTTTTTTAGGGAGTTGTTCCTTATCTGATGAGAGGGTCTAAGGACAGGATGATGTGTTGCTGTTAAGCCCACTGAGGCAAATTTGTAATTTGTGATATTGAGCTATACAAATAACATAGATTTCATTTTGATTTGATTTTTATTGTGTAAATAATCCTTTTGAATGAGACTTGAATGTTACTTTCTTGCTCATGTGACATGCCTTATAAGACGATGCCACAATGCATTGATACGTTGCAACAGTTAGCCTCATACTGAGGTAAGGACTGATCTTGATTATTTATAATTTTCAGATGTTGCACAGTTCAGAGCAGCAGGTCCTGCACAGCCTCATCTAAAGGTATTTCCAAGAACCATGCAAGGCAACAGGAAGAGGTCCTTCAACAGCGAGCGGTATAAACAGCATCCATAGATTGGCGTACTCTCAAAGCCAAGACTCTGCCTACTGTTTTGAATGTCGACACTTCTGTCGGCCAAATGCTGCAGGATCTGTATTCACATCACAACTGGGATTCTCTCATTGGAAAAAGGCAATACACAAAGATGGTAGGTTTAAAGTACATGAAAAGTCAGAGGGTTATGTCAATGCCATGTTTGCATGGGGTGAGCACAAGAAGGCTGTACTTACAGATTCTTCCATACTTGATGCCATAAATAAGGCGTACAACAAAGTCCAAGAGAATCGAAAATACATTAAAAGAGTGGCTGAAGTAATTTTTTTGATGGCAACACAGAACATTGAACAAAGAGGTCACCGTGAGACAGAATAGGCAGATAACAAAGGAAACTTTTTAGTAGAGTTGGATCAGTTTCTTGTTTTGGTGGTCCAGTCCAGTGTACGAGCTTAAACCGGCATTTATCATTTTGAGATGTTCTGGCAAATTAAAAAGTAGCCTACATCAGCAACCTGTGCCGACGGCATCATGGCGCTAAATCCATGTATTGAATTAATAAGCAATATGACAACATTACAGAACTTGCAAGCGACACTCTGCTTTGGTCACGGAAACGGGGAAAGACACATGTGGGAAGCAGTGCTGCCAGATTTGAATAGCCCAATCAGAGCCCTGAACCCACCCAAAAATAGGCTTTTTTTTTACTGCTGTTTAGTAGAAGGTTTCTCTGTCCGTCCAGTGTATGTATGTAATAATTATGTTTATCAGAGCCATTTTTACATGCCCAATCAAATAAAAAGTAGCCCAATCTGGCAACACTGTTGGGAAAGCCTGCAAGAAATTAGATCAATCAACTTGTTGACGACACAGGATGTCCATCTGAGGATCTTCCAGCTGCTATGCAGGATAGAGGCGGGTGGCGTGAGAGGGTCAGATCCATCCGAGGATACCTGACCTGATGATGATGATGACAACGTGATCAACACAATATTATGTTTGTTTATGAACGGACTAACGAAGCCACTGTTGTCTGACAGGCCGTGTGCGATTTAGTGATGAGCTGAGGCCGGTATTGTATCGAACTCTGTTTCCCCGTCGAGATCTTTTTCCCCCTAGCCAGAGTTTGATACAACACCGGGATGCTTGATTAACCTTAACCTAACCTCAACCTCAACCAAATCCTAAACTTAACCTAACCTCAATCTAAACCTAAGCTTAATCTAACCCCAAGCTTAACCTAAAACTTACCTTAACCTAACTGTAAGTGATAGCTAACCTGTTTCCATGCGAATGGTTTCATCTGGCGAGGGGGAAACAGATTTCGACAGGGAAAAAGAGTTCAATACAGCACCAGAGCGCTCTTCTTCGACCGAATGCCAGTACGAGGTTCCCTCATGTTTTACCTGTTTCTATCACTCTCCCTTTTTGTCCTTTTTAACTCCTCCGTCAACGGGGTTCTTTTTCTCTTGCTGAGTAGTTTCCACTGTCACTTGGTTTTTCCAGTGTCTGCCATTTCTTCTACTGGGGATAGCTATCGGGGAAAACAAAAGTACTATTCTCTTCATATTTTGGTTGTGTAATAGTTGACATGCTTCCTTTATGCCGTAAATCAAGCCTTAATTTTCCCGCAAGATCGTACCCAGTGGCTGACAAAATTGCATACTGAAAGCAAGGTTTATAAGGGAATCAGTCTAAATGCTGATGGTGTCATTATTCTACACCGTTTACACTGTGCAATCAACACTTACTTCATAATGACAAGTTAAAGCAAAAAAGATGTCTACTGCCGCTTTATTATCAAACCGGTTTGAAAATTTTTACATCGGCCCAACACTATTTTTTAGTAATTTTGGAAATAATTGCAAAGTATGACTCAGTGATACAGCAAAAAATTAAGGTAAGGAAAAAAGCCAAGTACACAAGCCACATAATACAGAATGAAACCCTAGAATGCTTGGTGAATGTGGTCCGTGTTGATATTATTGAGGAAGTGAAGTAAAGTGAAGTATTCTCTTGCATTGCCCATGAAACCAAAGACCTATAAAAGAAGGAGCAGCTTTCACTGGTACTTATGTACTACTACAATGGGGCAGTACACGAAAGCTTTCTTGACTTTCAACAAGCTACATGATTAGTTGCAGAAGGACTTAAAGTGGAAGTAGACAACTTTTTTTTCTTAACTTATCATTATGAAATAAATGTTGATTGCACAGTATAATGGCAATACAATAATGACACTATCAGTGTTTAAATTGGTTCTCTATAAGCCCCACTTTCACTATGCAATTCTGTGCATGATTTTTCCCAGAAAATTGATTTACGGCACACGAAGTGCTTCAACCGCTCAGTAGCAGGCTAGGCAATGGTGGACGGTGGAATAACCGAAGTAAATGTGGAAACTCTACCTGGCAAAAGAAAAAGAACCCAGTTGACGGAGGTGGCAAAGAAGGCGAAGAGGGAGAGTGATAGAAGATGAGATAAAACAAGAGGAAACCTCGGAAGAAAGAAGGAGGCCATGATGTAAGCTTGGGAAATGACGTCAGAGTCGGCGATGGAGAGTGAAATTGGAAATGAGAAAGAGGACACGAGAAGGTTTGGAAAATAAGAAAAGGAGTAGGAATACATCAAATTACTCAAAGCGATGCTAGTCAGTCATTGGGAACAGAGGAGAAGTATTTTGTTGAGATGATAGCTGTGACAAGAGAAGATGGGATTTTCAAGGACGCACATGAGGTCGGAAAGTTTGTAGGGGGAAAACTTGGAGATGTATGATTGATCAGCATAACTAGAAGTGAGATGGTTATCATTGATTGTATATCAAAGCATCAGAGAGATAGAGCTCTTAAGATCAAGGTATTTAGAAGGGCTCTCTGTGTGACTTGCTTCCCACTCAGATTAAAATCAAAGAGGAAGGAAGTGATAAGTGGCGTGCCGCTGTCAGTAAAGGCTGAATTATTTTGGGATGTTGCAGGTGTGTGTGTGTGGCAAAAAGAATGTCTAGATTCCGTGAAGGGGAGAAGGAGGACAATAAGTCTGTGTTTGACTTTTGAAGGGGAATTGCCTGAAAGAGTATACCTTGATTATGTGAGTTACAGGGTGAGGCCATATGAGAGAGTTCCTCTCAGATGTTTTTGCAGTCAAGAATATGGACTTGTTGCAGTAGTATGTAATGGGGTGAGAATATATCGGAGATGTGGAAAGGACAGCTGCAATGTTGAACATTGTTGATAAAGTGCAAGCAAAGTACCTGCACTGCAAGGGAAATCATGATATGGGGTCAGCACAGTGTCCAAAAAGAATTAATGAAGAGAAAGTGAATAACATGAAAGCAGAAAAGGGATTGTCGTATGCTGAAGCTGCTAAAAGAATGGAGAGAAACAATGAGAATGATGTGAGACAAGAACCTAAGGAGGACAAGTCAGTCAGGAAGTATGCTGAGTTTTACTTCTGTAAGGACCAAATGAAGATTTCGACATTTTTGGCAATGGTAATCAACTGTACTGCCGGAGAAGAAATAAAATTGGAGAAAATTGACATAATTGTAGATGCAGCAAGGACATTTCTGGGTGTTGTAGGAATTTCTGGAGAAGGTGGGCAGCAGCTGCCGAGAGAGGCTTTTAGTGCCTCTCATAATACACCTGAGAAATAACCAGTTTAAATTTTGAAGACATCAGTTTTTTTTTTTTAGTAAGTAGACATTCTGGTTCAACCACCATTCCAGTTGGTGGCGGTAATGCGCCCAATCGTTGTTTGCCAACCGCCAATAAACCGAAAAATGGAGACGAAAGAAGTGAACCTCGGAAGGGCGTTCCGTCGATGGAGAGAGCTCCGGGGCTTGAGAGGGTTCCAAAGCAACTTTCAGTTGGAATTATTTCTACTTGATCAGTAAGTAACACAACCAGCCTACTTATTAATGCTACCGGATGTTTTACTCTGCCTTTATCTGTGATCGGGGTTTCTAGTTCAAATTGGGATTCCCACGGTTGTTTCTTGCTTCGGACAGTAGCCAGGCTGCTAGCGGTTAGCCATGTTGCTAATGCTACCGCTAGCTAATGCTAAGGGACAGAAAACGAACCAGTAGCAACTATTCCTGTTAGCGTTAGCTAGCGTGAGCCATGTTGCTAACAGCCTGAAACGAACATCTATGAGCCGCTGTCTGTTTGATAATAAGGAACGTCTTTCGTTGGCCATGCACATCGTTACAATTCCCAAATTCAATATAAAATTATGACACATTTCCTTTACCTCATCGGTGAACAAGCTTCTACATGGAAATGTATAAACAAATGCACGTCTATCCTGTGTTGTTGGGAATTGCTAGGCTCTGAGGAAAACCGAAATCGATTGTGTTTGCGACAGCGGATTGTGTTTGCGACAGCGGCGCAAACAATCATACCACTTGGAAATGCTAGAGGAGGGGTGAAAAGTTGTCTACTTTAACTTTAAAAACAAAATAATTTATTGTTTGGAAAGGTATGGACTTGAGTACAAATTGTTAGACAATGTTCCGATGGAGCGTCTGTAATGAGTGGGAAACACTGGAGTGGCAGCCAGAATAAAGACTGGGGCAAAACATGCTGTTTATGTACACTGTAATGCAATACATTGCCTTAACTTAGTGCTTTTTGATACTCTGAAGGCAGTCCCGGAGGCAAATTGCTTCTTTTCACTACTGCAGAAGCTTTACATGTATATGTCTGGGTCGTATGTTCACTAGGAGTGGCAGGATGTGCAAAAGGAAATGTACGGAGGTCACCCAAGAGAGCTGCAGAAGCTCAGTGATACAAGATGGGCAATGTACCTACCTGGCTTGCAGGAATCTAATGGATATATTACCCGCTGTACTTTGTGTTCTGCATGACATTGATTTGTTTCCAACCTTTTTCTCTTTATTTATTGCAAATATGAACAATAATAAATATCAGTATACATATATGCTCAGGGTTAAGCAGTAAATAAATGATAGAATAAAAAAAAAGGTTCAACAGTTCAGACAATTATACAGTTTAAACATATTGAGAGTTTTTAAAGCTCTGGGGTTTGTAGAGTGCTGAATTAGCTGTTAGGATTACTCCAGTGAACACCACACTATACAAATATAAGTATGTTTTTTTTTGCCACTGAAAATTGCAACTGGGTGGAACATTATCACATACATTTGACTGTAGTCGTCACCTGCAGTGTAATTTCCATGTCATGTGAAACAAGGGGCACACACAAGCAAGTAAAAATGTTAATTTTTAATAAAATTGAATTGAAAAGAAGTCAAGTGAAACAAGCTGGCAGATATTTTGGTGGGTAATAATTTGTGGTCAAGTGTCAGCAATAATGCTTTGCTCGGTTGCAATTTGCAAAGAAGAAGAAGAAATAGAAGAAACCAAAAGTTGCGATCGTCATTTCCGCTAAGTGCACAATAGCCGTGTTTAATTTGAGACGATTCGAAATTCATGCACTACGCAAGTAAGTACATCGTGCACACAGTTTACTATATGGAAGTGCACTAACAGAAGTATCTGAAATGAGAAGGGCTGCTTAACTTGACCTACCTATGGCAATGGATTTACTTAATGCACCTAGACTCATTTCAGGAATACAGAGGAGAATCATTTGTTGACGGTCTGTGGAAAGTTATTGTAGACAATGGCACACCGTGCAGGGTCACTATCGAAAATGCAGAGAAAAAAGAGGTCTCAAAATGCCATTTACAGACTTGGGGGGTGTGTCATAACATATACAACAGGTCAGCACAAATGTAACGATGGTGACAAGAATATCTTTAGGAGGAAAATCTTCTACCCCATTGTGTACAACACAGCTTGACAGGCATTTCTCTAAAGACAATTGTGGCATAATGAGAGGAATATAAGCTGTGGACCCCAAAAGCACAAGTTTCCTTCAAGAGGGAGCACTTTTTTGCTTCAGAGACATTTATGAATGTGATTCTGAAGCTCTCAGTCATGAACTTCACCAAACAAGGAGCCTTTTGCAAAGGAAGCACCAAAGTGGAATGCAGAAGTTATCAAGTATTATTGAACTTGCAGTGTTCTCCTTGAGCCTCAGAAGGATGTTTTCCATGAGCTGTTTGGTCTGTGTAGGATAGCCATCGCCCTGCCAGTAAGCAGTGCAGCATGTGAGTGCAGCTTCTCAGCTCTTAAACTCATTAAGACCCATTTGCGCACAACAATGACAGACAGCAGACCAAGCAACCTGGGTGTCCTCAGCATAGAGGCTAGAAAAGCCTTGTCACTTGACATGGACAAGTTTATCAAACTTTTTGCTAGCCATCACCAAAAAAGGAGAATTAATCTGATTTAAGATGGATGAACACAGAACTTGTCTTGTATTATGCTCTATGTCAAAACAATTTGTAGCAGGAGAATTAAACTGTGCAGTGTAAGACCAAAGCAAGGTCTAGCTACTCTATTGCTCTCATCATAAGCCTCTATTGTACATGAGAGTTTAAAAGTTTACATATTACTTTATAGTACATACTTTATTTGCCTCTATTGTTCATGAGAGTTTCAAAGTTTACATAACATTACTTTATGGTACATACTTTTTTGGAGTTAAGGCTTGTTTGGTTTATGTTATAACTGTCTATAAAGTTTTCATAATTTAATTTATAAAATGAAGAAGCACCTCAACCCCCAATTTATATTGGTCCTGGTGGCATTGGAGGTCTTAAGCCTCCTACAGACTCTGCGATTTGGGCTGTCTCAGATGAAAGATGACTAAATGTGGCAATATCTTTGGTTGTAGCTCCAAAATGGTGGTCCTACGTCGCACCGTGAGACAGGTTCAAAGACTGCCATTATTACGGTCTTGCGACTAAAGATAACCTGGGACAAAAGTCTGACAGTGTCAGAAATGTAGGATGACCATCTCACAATGTGACTGCTGCTATGACCTAGGTTTACTAACCAACCAGTATAAATGCAGCATGAAATGGCAGACTGATCAACGTGACACAGAATCTTTGCTGGCACTAAACACAAACAAACAGACTGTTAGCATCTGTGACCCAAATGCGATGGATTCAATAAAACGAGCTAATAAAATGAGCAAAATGAGCTGCGGCGACTATTGAAAGGACTCGATTCCTGCTTGGCGTCATGTTGCTCTACCAGCGGCGCAGATTGATTATGCGCACTGATGCGACACGCACGTTGATGAAGTTTTTATGGACTTGCATCTGCGATTCAGTAGGTATTATCGTACAGTCTACGTACATCAAACTTGATATCGTACCCAAGTTTATTAGATCCATATCGCACAGTGTGGCTTGCAATAAACCTATAGGATTGCTAAAATTGCAGTCTGTAGGAGGTTTTAACTGCTTGAAGGATAACTGCATACAGACTTGATCATTTCATCAACTTCTTTACTTAAACAGCATCGTGCTGAATCAAAGCCAACATTTTGGCCTACACCTTCATCAGGGGCCAAAGAGGAAAACTGAGTTAAAAACCACTTTTTATACATTGACAAACATCACAAGGCATCCTATAGGAGCCTGAACCTCAAATAAGCAGCCTGTGGGCCATGTCTGGCATTCGAGAGCCAAATATCTGGCCCGCGCCGACCAATTGGCACTAACGTACCTGCCATAACGTGAAATAAAGTGCATGCTGCTCTACTTTATTTTGAACTCACCTCACACCCTACACTTGACCTATGCCATAGAGCGTGCAGAGTACATCTTGTGTCTATGCGCGTGAGTAGCTATGTCCTCGACTAGACAGCGCCACTCACCAGCTAAGTCACAGATAATCAATAACTGTCCTAAACCAAGAACATGGCCTGCGTGAAAAAGCGGAAAGTTAACTAGGAAAATCATCAGTTCAAATCTGACTGAACTGATCAGTTTTGTTTTATTTTACCGAACCACGCCAATGGCATGCCAACATTCTTGATATGCATCTAGACTGTGCTGTAGCTGTCTGCAAAGCAGATAAGCAAAAGCAACACTTCAACACTATGCAAGCTGCTAGTTTTAATGCCAACCACCCTACAAAATCAGATTACTGCAAGCAAAAAAATAGCAAGTATAACAACATCATACAAGTACTCCATTTCTACTATCTGTAAATCAACATTGGCACAAGAGAGCATAACAGCTGCATCATTGCATGTTTCATGGAACCTTGCTAAATCTAAAAAGCCATTCTCTGAAGCTGAGTTGATAAAAACGTGTGCAATTGATATGGTTGGTGAAATTTTAAGTCATGATGAGAGAAAAAAAACGGTCGTGGAGCTATTAAAGCAGATGCCATTGTCTGCTAACACAGCAATAAGAAGAGTAGAACTATTAGCAGAGGAGTGATTTTCCAATCTACTCACCGATTTGAAGAACGCAGAAGCCATATCACTAGCCATAGACTCGTCCTGTGACTGAACTAATATGGAGCAGCTGTGTTCGCAAGATTTTTTGACAGGAAGACCTTTCGGGAAGAGCTACTTTGTTTGCTTCCTCTGCCTGGATGCACAACTGGGGAAATCATCTCTAATGAATTAACAATTTTTTGAGAAGAATGGATTGGATGTGAGCAGAATTGTATCCATTGTCACCGATGGGGCTCCGTCAGTGGTAGGACAACACAAGGGCTTGGTAAGCAGGGTTGCTGCTGTTAACCCAGCACTCTTAGCATTTCATGGCATTATTCACAAATCAGTGTTGTGCACTAAACTGTGTGGGGAAATGAAAGTGACGATGGATACTGTGACGAGACTGGTAAATTTCGTTTGCGAGAGTTCTAGTCTGCAACATTGCCTTTTCAGAGGATTGCTGGAGGAAATGTCGGCGGAGCACAAGGATCTTTTGCTGCATAATGATGTTTGCTGGCTGAGCAAAAGCTGTATGTTGGAGAGGGTGTGCGACCTGCACGATGAGCTTGTGTCATTTTTATCCAGACTGCAGCGCCAAAAAGCCCAAGAATATCAGAGGTTTTTAAGTGACTATAAAGTGATGGCATATGTTCATTTTTTGTGTGACATCATGTCTCATCTAAATCACCTTAACCTGCAGTTGCAAGGCAAGAACAACATTGTTGCAGACATGTATGAGGTGGCTGAAGCTTTCCGGTCAAAACTGAACATTGGAGAGAGACATTCATGGGAGAAATTTGCCCTTCCCAGGTCTGCAGGAGCATTGCGAGAAGAACGAAATGCAGGAGGATCCAACGATGAAGGATTTCGTGATGAGTGTGGCAGAAAACGTCAAGGAATTATTTGAAAGCTCCCCTAAACTCTCAGGTGACATCCTCCTCTTCCTGACACAGTAATTCTCCATTTTGGTTGACGGCCAGTGGACTGCAGAGACCAAAATGTTGGTCCCTTCCATAGATGAGGCAACTCTTCAGATGGAGGTCTTGGAGATAGGAACATCTGATTTGCTCAAAGCACAACACAAGGACGTTGGGTTGAGTGACTTTTGGATCAACGTGGTTCCCCAAGCTCGATTCAAAAACATGAGAGCTATTGCCATGCTCCTACTTACAATTTTCCCCTCCATGTACACGGTTGAGTCATAATTTTCTTCAGTGAACTCGATCAAGAACCAGGAAAGAAACAGACTCTCCAATGCACATCTTGGCTAGTGCCTCAGGCTTGCCACAACAGAATACAGGCCAGACATCATAAGGATTAACTCATCCCGTCGCTCTCACTGATTGGTGAATCAACATCCATTTATTTTTGTCCATTTTTCCATAATTAAATGGTTGGTTTTGGACTTATTTTGTTTCAAGACTGCATTATTTTTCTTGTTTGACCCCCATCACAGGCTTTGAGAATCCCTGCCCTAAATTATTACTACCACTACTACTACTACTACTACTAATGATAATGATAATAACAATAATAATAATAATCTTAATAGCAGCAACAACATCTGCAAATAAAACAACTTTTACTAGTGCAATGGAAACCCCCCCCCCCCCCCGGATGTTTTGGCTCTTGGCCTGGCATGCATGACGTAATTTGGCCCTTGGGGAAAACTAATTGTGGAACCATGCTATAAAATAATGGCATCTTTCAGTCATCAGGCCATCATCTGTGTCATCTGCATTGTTTCCTGTGTTTGCTTTACACATTATAGCACCATCTTGTGATTAAATCAAAACATCAGTCCAGGCAAATAAACAAAAGAAAAAAAAGAAGAAAAAAAGCGCCACAAGGCAGCTGGAGCCGATGCTGCCCCCCCCACCCCCAACCCAACCCTTAACCACTGTGCAGACCTGCTGTCTCCATTCACATATTTTTAACACCTTCCTGGAAGACTGCAGGGTGCCAGCCTGTCTCAAAGCCTCCACTATTATCCCTGTCCCCAAAAAGCCAAGTATCACAGGCCTAAATGACTACAGACCTGTTATTCTTGCCTTTGTAATGGTGAAGATTTTTGAATGCCTTGTGCTGTCCCACCTCAAGTCCATCACCACCCCACTCCTGGATCCACTACAGTTCACATACCGAGCCAACAGGTCGACAGACCATGCAGTCAACATGACTCCTCGCTCCATTCTTCTTCATCTGGACTGTTCTGGTACCTACGCCAGGATCCTGTTTTTGGACTTCGGCTCCCATTCAATTCAATCATTCTTGCGCTCCTCCAGGGCAAACTGTCCCAGCTCCATGCACCCCACT
Source organism: Lampris incognitus (assembly GCF_029633865.1). Classification (NCBI taxonomy): domain Eukaryota; kingdom Metazoa; phylum Chordata; class Actinopteri; order Lampriformes; family Lampridae; genus Lampris; species Lampris incognitus. The sequence goes on along the minus strand of NC_079211.1, from coordinate 21,413,948 downwards.
CCACCTGCATTCCACCCCCACCTCCACTGAGTCAGCACGTGAAGGTCCAAGGATTCATGTCTAGAACCCTCGGATCATCAGCACCGGTGCCCCCTCAAGGTGGCATCCTGTCTCCACTGCTCTTCTCGAGTTACACCAATGGCTGCACCTCCAGACATCAATTTGTCAAGCTCCTAAAGTTTGCGGATGACACCACTGCCATTGGACTCGTATCTCAGGGGGATCAGTCTGCTTACAGATGGGAGGTTGACCACCTGGTTTCCGGGTGCAGCCAGAACAATTTGGATCTAAATCCTCTGAAGAAAATGGAGATGGTGGTGGACTTCAGGAGAAGCCCAGCCCTGTGTCCTAACCACCCCACCACACCCCCTCACCCTGCGTGACTCCCCAGTTACCATTGTGGAGTCATTCCGTTTCCTGGGGACCACCACCATTCAGGAACTCAAGTTGGAGCTAAACATCAGCTCCCTCATAAATAAAGCACTGCAGAGGTGTACTTCCTGTAGTAGCTGAAGAAATTAAACCTGCCACAGACAATGATGGTGAATTGCTACACTTCCATCATTGAGTCCATTGTAACCTCCTCCATCACCGTCTAATATGCTTCAGCCACCACCAGGGATCAAGACAGGCTGCAGCCCATCATTTGCTGCCTCCCATCTCTCCAGGACCTGCATGCCTCCCGGACCTTTAAGTGGGCAGAGAAGGTCTTTGCTGACCCCTGCCACTCTGGACATCACCTTTTTGAGACTCTGCCCTCTAGCAAGAGGCTGAGGTCCATCAGGACCAAAACCTCAGGCCACAAGAATAGTTTCTTCCCTGTTGCAGTTGGATTACTCAACAAGCCCTCTGCTCCCCCCCCAAAAAAACAAAACAACAACTAATCAACAGATCAACAGGTTCCCTGCTCCAACTGGACTAATCAACAGGCCCCCTTCCCCCCGGCCCCCAACTGACAGACTAACTTTTTGCAGTTTTCATTTTTTATTTTTTCTAGATCTGTTTTGTGTGTGTGTGTGTGTGTGTGTGGGGGGGGGTCATTTGGGAGTGATGAAGATGGACAGAATTAGGAATGAGTATATTAGAGGGGCAGCTCAGGTTTGACAGTTTGGAGACAAAGCAAGAGAGGCAAGACCGAGATGGCTTGAACATGTGTGGAGGAGAGATGCTGGGTATATTGGGAGAAGGATGCTGAATATGGAGCTTCCAGACAAGAGGAAAAGAGGAAGGCCAAAGAGGTCTGTGGATGTGGTGAGGGAGGACATGCAGGTGGTTGGCATTACAGATGAAGATGCAGAAGACAGGAAGAGATGGAATTGGATGATCTGCTGTGGCGATCCCTAACAGGAGTAGCTGAAAGAGAAGCAAGCATTTTACTTTATTTTTATATTATCTTATTCTCTGTATCAACAACACCTAGCTAAATTCCTAGTGCAATAGACATGGCAATAAAATAATTTCTGATGAAGTGGCGTGTGCGTGTGTGTGTGTGTGTGTGTTGGTGCATGCATCTGTGTGGGCGTCGGTGTTCATGGTGTTCTTGGGAGGAGATGTCATACTGTGTGGACTTGTGGCAAAGTTTCAGGGTATTTTTCAGTAGAAGCTCTTGTGGTCGTCTATTGAACAGGCTAATTCTGTCTGTCAATAATAAAACAAATGTTGCGGGCAGGAAAACAACTCTGTAGAACTGAGTAAATCCCCAGTGTCGGAAACATCACAAACTCTCTGTCGGAAACCACAGCCTCATAGTGCAAACACACACACACACACACACACACACACACACACACACACACACACACACACACACACACTTTCTCTCTT